>NC_135018.1:17625438-17705438 GCF_051020955.1 Megalopta genalis | reverse complement strand
CGGAAGTTATTTATGATTCTGCCCGATCGACCGGAGCCTGGGCGGATCGGAGAAATTCCGGAAATTTGTCCACGAAATTCGATTCGCAAACAATTCGTTCGTTGATCGTGGTCGCGTTTTTTTTTAGTTGTGGGAGGATGAATGCCAAGCGAAAGTGTATCGATCACCGTTCGTCGACGACGCGTTCAAGGATGAGAACTGTCCGAAACATGCGAATCGGCACGCGAAACGCGCGTCCGAAGGCGGCGGCCACGATAGATATAGTTCGTTGGACGATATCGAGCTCGATCGGGAGCTGGCCGATCGATGGATCGATAAGAGAACACCGAGGAGGGGGGACATCGCGATCCAAAGCTTGGACGAGAAAGGTAATCGAAAGCGCTTTGTTCCGTTCGGCTTCGAACACGAACATTTTTAACCGAAACGATCGAACGCGTTTGGTTTGCAGCGTGTCTCACCGATAGCCAAATAGTGAAGACTCTGAACGAGTTGATCGAGGCTGTCAAACATATCTGCAGGGAGGTCACATCGAACGTGAGTATTCTCCGGCGAAGCTTCGCGAAGTTGAAACCGTAACGTTTTCTTAATTCTCAAATTTTAACGTATCCTCTCTTGTACAATCGTACAACGTGTTGTTCTCGTTTGCAGAGAAACGAGATGCAAAGTATACGACATCTGATCGAAAATTGCGTAGGCTGTTACGAACGTCCCGGTGAGTGAAGTTCCGCTGTATCGAAAGATTATTAATTATCAACGAAGAGAGACCTCTTTGCTCCTGTCTCTCCGATCGTTCTCGCATTCTCCCGGCAAAGTAACGATTGTTCTCAACGATATACATATACGATACATACAGGGTGTTCCACAATTATTTTAACAGCCGAAAATGAGGGGCAGCTGAGGTCATTTGAAGTAACTTTTTCCTTTGCGAAAATGCGATCTGCGGCTTTGTTTACGAGTTATTAACGGAAAACATTCACATAACCTTCGCATGACCTTGACATGACCTTGACATAACCTTGACATATCAAGGTTATTTCAACGTTATGTCAAGGTTATGTCAAGGTTATTTGAGCGACCAAATATCGAAGATAAGCGTTCATGCCACATGTTATACAGGGTGTTCCACAATTATTTTAACAGCCGAATATATTATCTAAATTATTTCATACGTTGACCTTGACATAACCTTGACATGATCTTGACATAACCTCGACATAACCTTGATATGTCAAGGTCATGATGACGTATGAAATTTTTAAGCAAGGTGTACAGTCGTCACGGTTAAATTACTTACTATTTCGGGTCCGAAAAATTAGTAAATATTCTTCAGACGTTCTAAAGTAAAGGTGGACAGCGTTTTTCTGAAAAATATCACTGCTACGACCATCTGTCAAAGCCTCGTGCTGCGGGCTCTCGAACTTCGCGCCGTCACCTCTCATTGGTCAGTGTTTTCCGTTAATAACTCGTAAACAAAGCCGCAGTTCGCATTTTCGCAAAGGAAAAAGTTACTTCAAATGACCTCACTCACCTACCCCTCATTTTCGGCTGTTGAAATAATTGTGGAACACCCTGTATATATATATACATATACATATATTATAACGTATGTGTGTATATATATATCATAACGTATATACATTTATTAACTGGATTCGTCGATATACATATATATCTGCATATAATTTACTTAAATCGTGTACGACACACACCGATGTACAAAGCGGCGACACGTTCGCGTCTGCAATAAACACACACACGCACGCACACACATGTACCTTGCTGGATGAAATGAAAAGAATGTAATAAACCGGGCTACCACGTATAAGCAATTCCTGATCAACCCTGATCCTCTCGATTCCACAGTTACGCCCGTGACGCCTGCGCCGTCCACTTGCGATCACAAGTCGCCCTGCTTCCCGGGGGCCGATTGTCGCGACACCCTGCACGGGCCCAGGTGCGGCCCGTGCCCGCCCGGGTACACCGGCGACGGACGTCAGTGCACCAGGCTGCCCAACCCTTGCGCGAGCAATCCGTGTTTCCGCGGGGTTAATTGTTATAACCGCGTCGACGGTTACAGGTACCATACTCTTCGCCTTCCCCTACGTCTTCGATAGGTTGCTCCATCTATTCACGGCGGTGTTCGCTTAGCGAACAGCCTCCAACTTTGTTCGCAGTCCTTTTAACCTTTTAGGCACGACGCGCCACTATAGTAGCTTGCTCTAGTAGCTCACTCGCTCATCGTTCGAATCAAATAATCGTCTTCATATGCATTGTTTCACACTTCCTTTGTCTTCGGATCGATTTACAACAGTCTACAGGGTGTCCCAAAAATGTCTCGCAATCCGGAAATGGCGGGTTCCTCGGATCATTCGAAGCAACTTCTTCCTTTACAAAAATGTTCTCCGAGGCACCGTTAACGAGTTATTAACGAAAAACAGTGACCAATAAGAATCGAGTACGGCTGGCGCGAGGCGGCCCAGCCAACCAGCGCGCGAAGCCCAGTTCCACTCATTGGCTCGATCGCCTCGCGCCAGCCGAGCTCGTCTCTCATTGGTCACTGTTTTTCGCTGATAACTCGTTAACGGTGCCTCGGAGAAAATTTTTGTAAAGGAAAAAGTTGTTTCGAATGGCCTGAGGAACCCGCCACTTTCGGATTGCGAGACATTTGTGGGACACCCTGTATATACAGTATCAGACTCTGTACAGTACAGATCAGACTCTGCCGTCCAGAGAAATAGCCTCGCGCAGAGTTCAGCCGTACCTAAAAGGTTAACCAATTGAAACGTCCACGCCAGGGGTGTCAAACTCAAAAGCTAACTTGGGCCGAATAAACAATGCTTAACTTTAGGTGGGCTGCAAAAAAAAAAGAAAATCAATGTTCATAGAAACAAATATTTTTATTTTGACTAGTACATTGTAATAAACATATATAAATTATATATATTATTGTTTATTATATATATTTTATTATTATATATTATATTATATTGTATATATATTATATATATATTATATTATATTGTATATATATTATATATATATTATATTATATTGTATATATATTATATATATTATATTATATTGTATATATTATATATTATTATTATATATATTATTTGTTTACGTCCTGATACTTGACATCAAAAATGTTCATCTCGGGTCGCGAGTTTGACACCCCTGGTCCACGCTCTATACTCTGCATCATTTTCTACTCTGTAGCGGCCATTATCGAGGCGAGAAATATTATATAACTGGGCTAAGCGAGCACCGCTGCGCTTATCGATGCACAGGATACGGCAAGCTAGAGGATCGGAATCTACGTGGAACCTTTCGGGAAGCTTCTCCGTAAACTCTACCACAGTTTGCTGTATCTTGTCGAACAACGTTTGCGCGACGAAGCCGACTTGCTTATTCTTACTACGGTCGCGTGTCATCGGCCATCGCGTGCGCCGTCATAATTCTAATTATTCGGAGAGATAGACCTTTTCAATTTCAAATGCGGCCAGGGACCGCGCGATCTGTGGCGCCATCCCTCCGGATGAATTGCACAGGCCGACTTACCGATATCGGCGATCCCTGTTGAAATAAACCCAAACGGTGACGGTTTTAGCTGCGGCACTTGCCCGAAAGGCTACGCGGGCAACGGTGTGACGTGCAGCATAGCGAACGAGTGCGAGCTGGCCCATCCCTGCCATCCCGGGGTCCAATGTGTCAAACTGAATCTTGGATTCAAATGCGATCCCTGTCCACGAGGATACAAGGGCAATATCGTCGAGGGAGTCGGTCTGTCCTATGCCGAGAGCCACAGGCAGGTCTGCCAGGACGTGAACGAGTGTCTGATCAATCATGGTGGTTGCGATCCGAACTCGGAGTGCATCAACACAGAGGTATACATATACAGTCATGGACGAATACGTGCACGGTAAATTTTTTCCAATTGATTCTCAGCTTCTGAACAAAAATTATATATTTGGGCCAATTATATATATATTATATATTATATATTTGGGCCAATTATATATATTATATATTATATATTTGGGCCAATTATATATATTATATATTATATATTTGGGCCAATTATATATATATATATATATCATATATTATATATTTGGACCAATTATATATATATTATATATTATATATTTGGGCCAATTATACATATTATATATTATATATTTGGACAATTTGGGAAGAGACGGTACGATTGTTCGAGCCTCGCGGCTCGTTTTCATAGTCGCCGATACTCGACAATTATTCAAAATTGTCCATTTCGATTTGGAAGCTGAGGTACGATCGGAGAGAATTTACTGTAATGTGGACGCCTATTAAAACGGAATAACTTCTCGGGAAAAACGAAAAGATGTAAGATCGTTCACTGGAAGATGTAAAAATTACCTGTTTTCGGTCGAGATCCGTAAAAAAGAACTGCGATTCTCACCATCTTCAATTGTTTGCAGCTCGCAACGACGTCGATCGATTTTGATGAAATTTTTGGTATGCAGATAAGTTACCGACATCTACGAAATGCGTTTTTTTTCATTTTCGTTACAACCGTTATGTCGTTCAGTCCACCTTTAAAAATGTTATCGCGGGTGGTCGAATATTTTTCATCAGGGGTGTACACGTCGAAAGTTTTCACGAAATCGGTTAACACAGACTACGAACTACAGACTTTCAGCAAACTAACTAAATCGCAAAGATCTACGTAAGACGTTGTTTCAATTTTTGCTGCAGGATCAGGCAAGAAAGTTAAAAATATATAATAATATATTAATATATTATAATATAATATATATATTATATTATTATTATATATATATTATATAATATAATATATATTACTATATTACTATATTATGATATAATATATTATATTAATATAATAATAATATATTCTATTTTGTTAGTCGTTCCATTCGACTGTCAATATCGCACGAATGTTCTGCCATCATTGTCCAGAAAACTAATGCTTCTAAAGTGTCGAAAAAAATTTCAACTCCTTCGGTCAAAAATTTCAAAAACACCGTGCCGATGTAAAAGGTGTCTACATGTTCACATGTATCGTTGGAATCGTTTCAGGGCTCGTACATATGCGGCGCGTGCAAGTCGGGCTACGTGGGTAACCAGACGATAGGATGCCGCCGCATGGGCAATATCTGCGCGGATTTGACGACGACGTGCGACGAGAACGCCGAGTGCGTGTGCATCGACATCGATCGCTACACCTGCAGGGTAGTTGGATTCATTGAGTTCGCGTCTGAGATACGAAACAACGAAACGGAAAGTCGAAACGGAAAATGTCGCTTATCGGTTGCAGTGTCACGTCGGATGGGCCGGGAACGGACTCGCCTGCGGACTGGACCGGGACAGCGACGGGATCCCGGACGGTAACTTGCGGTGCTACGAACATCACTGTCGCGCGGACAATTGTCCGTTGATACCGAACAGCGGTCAGGAAGACGCCGACAGCGACGGAATGGGCGACGCCTGCGACCCCGACGCCGACAACGACGGCGTGCTGAACTTGTCCGACAATTGCCCGCTGATCTCGAACCCGGGCCAGGAGGACATGGATCGCGACGGACCGGACTCGGTCGGTGACGTGTGCGACAACTGTCCGTTCGTCAAAAACCCGAGGCAGGAGGACACGGACAATGACGGCGTAGGCGACGCATGCGATCCCGACATCGACAACGACGGTATACATTGTTTCCGGGATTTTCGTGTTAATTTTTTACTCCATGCTCTTGCAACAACAGACTAAAATTTTTCATTCAATTTTAAATTGTAAGTATAATACATTTGAAATTTAATTTAACCTTTTAGGCACGACGCGCCACTATAGTGGCTTCCGCGGATGTCATCTCTCTGAACGACGCACCACTATAGTGGCTTACTCTAGTAGCTCACTCGGTCATCGTTTGAATCAAATAATCGTCTTCATATGCATTGTTTCACGCTTCTTTTGTCTTCACATCGATTTACAATATACAGACTTTTATCTTAATAATATAACTGTATCTTAACAATATACAGACACTCTGTACAGTACATATCAGACTCTGCCGTCCAGAGAAATAGTCTCGCGCAGAATTCAGCCGTACCTAAAAGGTTAATAAGAAGTAACAGAAATTCGATTGAACAATTTTTTCGCGCAGTTTCAAGGTTTCTCTTTGCGCTTGTCTTTCAAAAATTCTAGAAGAATATAGAATTATATTATAATATAATATATATATATATATATTATATTACAATAAAATATAATTATAATTATATAATAAATTAGTATATTAGTAAATTAATATATAATAAATTATAATTATATAATAAATATATAATTATAATTATATTATAATATAATTATATATATATTATATTATAATATATTATAATATCTATATATAAGAATATAGAAATATAAGAAGAAAAACAAAAAAATGAAAAGAAAAACATTTAATTTTCATGTTATTACACAAGTGTGCCCCCCGAAGGGTTCGTTTGAGCGAGTAGTCAGGGCATTCAAATTTCCAGGTCTGCCGAACAACCACGACAACTGTCCTGGAAACAAGAACGAGGATCAGATCGACTCGGATCAAGACAGGATCGGCGATGCCTGTGACAATTGTCCCTTCAATCCCAACCCGGACCAGATGGATCAGGATGGCGACGGAGTGGGCGACGTTTGCGACAACGACAGCGACAGGGACAGGGACGGCATTCAAGACGACAGAGACAACTGTCCTGACGTACCGAACGCGGGGCAGAACGACGACGATCGCGACGGCATAGGGAACGAGTGCGACGACGACATCGACAACGACGGAGTGCCGAACCATCGGGACAATTGTCCTTACGTGTACAATCCGAACCAACGTCACAGCCATCGTAAGTTGCATCGAGAGGATTACGGTGTCCGCCAACGCCGGGCAAACTTTGATCGTGAACATCTTTTCAGACGAATACATCGGCGACGCCTGTTGGAACGACAACGACAACGACACCGTGATCAATGTTCAGGACAATTGTCCGAACAACAGCTTGATCTGGACGACGGACTTCCGGAAGTACGTGACAATCGCTCTGGATCCATTCGGAACGGCCCAGTCCGACCCAGTCTGGAGGATCAATCATGGCGGCGCCGAGATCCAGCAGCTGGCCAACAGTGATCCTGGAATCGCTATCGGTAATGTTGGACTTAAAAACGAGAGACCACTGCGAAGAAAGAAAGAAAGAAGAGGAGAATCGTTTGCGTGACTCTGGTGTTTCCCTAGGTCCGGATGTGTTCGGTGGCGTGGACTTCGAGGGCACGTTCTTCGTGGACGACGACGCCGACGACGATTTCGTTGGGTTCGTGTTCTCTTACCAAGACAACCGACGCTTCTATGTCGTCATGTGGAAGAAGAGACACCAGCCGTATTGGATGCCGTCACCGTTCCGGGCGGTCGGGGAGCCAGGAATTCAGCTGAAGCTCGTCGACTCGAACACCGGCCCCGGAGAAGAACTCAGGAACAGCCTCTGGCACAACGAGGACACCCGGGATCAAGTCAAGATACTCTGGAGAGACCCGATGAAAATCGGCTGGAAAGAAAGGACTCCGTACAGATGGCAGCTTCTCCATAGACCGCAGATCGGATTGATCAGGTTCAGGCTGTACCAGGGCAAACAGCTGATGGCCGACTCCGGGAACGTCTATGACTCGACCCTGAAGGGAGGCCGGCTCGGCGTCTACTGCTTCTCCCAGGAAAAGATCACCTGGTCGAATCTGTTGTACACGTGTAAAGGTGAGAAAAGAAACGAGGATATTTATTTTCTTTCCATTGAACGTGTAGTTACATTTTCAATTGTATAGAGGTGCTAACCGGTAGGTAAATTCAATCGATATTAATTGACATTATTACGTTGATAGCTCTGATACGAGTGGAAGAAGTCGGTTTTCGGTCCAACAAATTATCCAGGACTGTCGCCGGTCGGTGGGTTTGCTCGCGACTCACGACTCACGACCGGTGCAAGCATGAAAATCAACTAAGAAAAACGAGACATGTGCAGGGAGTCCCGCACAGCGGTGTGGGACGTTTACCGAGTGAACGTTGACAATTCTGAACTACGATCGAACCGGGGCTCTTCGTCGCGTTGCCATTGTGCTTCAGAATTACAATGTTTATCCGGTAGGATGATCCACTCCCTGCGCACGCGTCGCCTTGCGTAGTTAATTTTCCTGACTGCACTGATCGCGACACGTTTCACTCTTAACACGTTGAATGCCACGCCGGTTTTACAGAAATTGTCCGTGGCGCCGCGATGAATTTTCTTTTATGCGATACATATAATGTTGAAATATTATCTGCAATAGATAAGTTACAGTGTATAACCATGTTTGACATGTTAATTGCAACAGTGGTCACTGTTTGAACCGACGATGGTAATAATACAAAATTTTAGACATTGACATCTGTTTTAAATTATATATATTTCTATCAATTTGGGCGCGCCGGTCACCGGTGGCCCCCATGGCGTCACCGCCAAGTTAAGTGCCGGTCACCGGTGACCCCCGTGGCATTCAACGTGTTAATTAATCATCTTTCGTCTCTTTCGCTCGTTACAGACCTTGTTCCCTTTATTATCGACAACTTTCCAACGTTCTTTTGATTTCAGAAACCGTGCCGCAGTCGGTATGGAACGAGTTGTCTACCGATTTGCAGTCCAAGATAGCCATAGAGCCGAGCGACAGCGTCAGGCATTAGCAATCCGTCTGTCACGACGCTTCTTGAATTTTCTTTTTTAATTTCAAACGATCGAATCAAAGAAACTTCGTTGTTGTTCCGGTGTTCCTTATCGTGCCTTATAAGCTTATCGACTTTACACTCCTAACAACTCGCGACGCTGTTCTTTCGATTGCTGGAAGGTGTTCGCATAAACATCGAGTTTCATTAGGTCGTCCTTTAACCGCGGGAATGAAACAATCAACCGAAAACACATTGCTCGGAAGCTGTTGCTATCGCAGACCGTGGAAAATTATCGATAAAAGGTCGGAGTACAATAACATGGACGAGTCGTCGTTGGGAGAATCGCAGCAGAGACAACCTAACGCGCGTTACACGTTCGCGAGCCGTCGAGTTTCTGTCCGATGGAAACCGACTTGTTCTCTTTTCTTCTTTTCTTTTTTTTTTGGAAACATCTACACTCGCTATTTGTACTTTGAAAGTTATGGAAATTGCTTTCGATGCGAATTCGTTAGGTATTGAAACGGAGACGATTCGAATCGCTCGCGAACGCATCGGCTATCGTGGAAGAACCGACAACGCGACGGACCGAGGCTGACGAGCAGCGTACACGCGAAAATTTGCTACGCGAGGAGTGGGGGGCAGGCGGCGCATGCGCGAGAGTTCCGCACAGCGGCATAGCGTGTCCACCGGGCGAACATTACAATTCCGAGCTACGATCGGACAGAGGCTCTGTCGTTGTTGTGCGAAACTCCCTGCGCATGGGTCGCCACTCTACTGCTTGCGTAGCGACTTTTCGCGCGTACACTGACAACGAGGCGGCCATCATCGATTCGCGATTACAAAGAAACCATATCTAATTTCAACAGTAATATTATACGTATACATGTATTTGAAGTATGTACATTGTCGGAAAGGAAATAAACCGCCTAAACGGCGAACCTATCAACTATATAACTCGCCATTTTGTTCGAGCCTGCGCAACGGAGAGTATCAGATTTATACGGCAAAGTTCCCAATCTTCCCCCATCGAAAGACGTCTCTACTCTGTCACGCGAACGATAAATACTATAATAGTCTATGTAGAGTGAAATAGAGGTGCGCGATTGTATTTCGCCCAACCCGTTGATTCGAACATTTTCGTTACGGATAAGATACGTTCACCTCGAATCGAATGAAACACAGATGGGAACTTTCGAATAAAGCTAATAGCCGCCGACAATGATCGACCGAACCGTCAAGGCTTCCCAATGACCAGATACACGATATTCGAAAGGCGAAGATTTAACCGTCTTAAGCTACTTCCGAATCCAGAGTAAAATTCGTTCGATAGGACTCGCTTAAAACTCGCTTTAAAGAGAAAACACGATACGAACGGGCGCAATCTCGTTCCGTTCGGATTGCGCGCGTTTTGGCAGTGGTCAGAGCTCGAACTCTTAGGCAGTTGAGCGTTATCTCAAGGAATAAAGGTTTCGAAGGCTCTCTCTCTCCTCGGCGAACCCTCCTCGAATGAGTCTCTGTTTCGTTCTCCGTTTTGTTCGCGCCCATCTAAACCGGGGAATCGGCGAGAAGCTTCGGCCGTAATATAAGAAGCGCGCCGATGAAATTTTACGGAATTCTCAACGTCGAAAACAGTGGTCTACCGTTTCGTGGAAGTATTTATAATATAATAGAATATAATACAGTATAATATATATAATTTAATATAATATATCGAGGAAGGATTGCGCTGAACATGTGTTGTCCGGTTTTCTACTTCGACGCGTCGCGGCGACTCATAACGAAATCGAGTTGCGCGACACGTTCGTAGAATTCTAACCGGTGTTATTTTGATATTCGAAAATCATTCTCAATCGAACAAACGTCTCTGTTCCCTTGGTAAAACTACGTCCGGTCGGCGATCAGTTCCGATCCATCGCGACGATCAACGTGCTCCGGTTTGTTTTTTTCGAAAATGAAAGTCTCGACTCTACTCCCTCGGGCCTGGGTCACACGAGCGCCGAGAAAAAAGAAAACGGACGTTGATCATATTTTCTTGTTTCTCCGCGGTACATACTTGTTTTTCTTGTTCTTCTACGCGGGCTAATTTATCCTTGTTTTCAATCAGAAAAACAAGATTGGACGATCAACGTCGGTTTTTTGTTTTCGACGCTTTTTCTGCGCGACTATGGCCTTAATCCACATCGAGAAGGCTGTTCGAACGAGCAGATGCACGTTGCGCGGATAAATCCCGATCGTATGTACGAAATGAAAGACCGAAGAACACGAGATTCCGTGATACCTGTTGAACATTAAGCATCGAACGTGGATCAATCCTTGCTTCCTTCTGTTCTCTCGAACAGAAGAAAACTCTAATAAACCAGTATTTACATCTTCCATTGTCCGTTGTCTTGTATACACGTGGTAGTCGAAGTGTTTTTCTTTTTTTTTGGCGAGAAATGGGCAAATTCGCGAGCACGAGAAAAACAAGAGTAGACGAGCGATGAAATATTATATATATATATATATATATATATATATATATAATATTCGCTCGATCTCGATCTCGCTCGCGCTCGCGTCGACGCCGATTTTTCGCGGTCTCGCGGAAACGCTCTCGGTGCTCCAACTTCGACGCGTCCCGTAACACGCCCGTGGTTCGGTACCTCTAACAACAAACAACTTTTTAGGCAGTATGCAAGGCTTCTAGGAAGCTCTGCTCGCGTCGCCTTTCTTCGTTGAACCGTGATCGCGTCCAGGCTTTTATCGTGGTCCTAGTCACGCTTACTCTTTCTCCTTCGCGACACTCGTTTTCGATAGACACGGTTACCATCGTGACAGTACCATGTATCCGCGAGAGCCGTTTCCTGATTACAAGAAAGACGATCGCTTATATCGTAGATTGTATCGTATAATATAACGTACTTGCGGGAATCCGCTCGCCAACCGTGATCGAATCTCTTTAAGTACTCTTCTAAAAGTCTACTCGGCTCGAGAAGATTGCCTCTTCTCTTGAACGTGGTCGGCGCCGGTGTTGTCCTCGTTGCTGGCAACAGCGAGACTAGCCGGCTTGCGCCGACTCGAAACCTCTGGTCACCAGGCTTCCGTGTACCTGACGTCGAACTCCTGCAGCGCCGGCAGACACTTCTTCAGCGACTCGAAGGTTTGTACGGACAGCTTGGTGCTGTTCAGGTTCAGCTTCCGCAAGCTGGTCAGTGCTGCGGATAGAAACGATCGGCGTCAACGCACGAGCTATATCCGTCTACCGTATCGGCTAGATAGAAGAAGACGCTCACAGGCTAGAGTCGAGATCCCTTTGTCGGAGACGGGAGTCTCGCATAGGTTCAGCACCTGCAGCTTCTGCAGGTGTTCGCTGATCATTTGCAGGCCCGCGTCGCCGAATTGGGTCGCCCATAGGTTCAGGTACCTCAGTGCCGGCAGCTTGATCAGCTGCTCCGCGCAGGCAGAGGTCACCGACGTGAAAGCCAGGCTGAGACATTCCAGATTACCGAGAGCACCTCCGCCCAGCAGAATGGCGACGTCGGCGTCGGTCGCGCGTACTGGCAGCGTTAGTTTCCTCGGGCCGCCCTTTTGTTGCTGTTTCGCAGCCGTATCGAATAGGTCAAAATAGGAAATGAACGGAACATCGCGGATAAAAGTCTGTGAATTTACGCACCAGTTCTTGCAAATTCCTTTGCCTCTGGCACAGAGCGGCGTACCGTTCCTTGCCGGACACGGTCGACTCGAGGGCGTTCACAATCTGCAGTCGAGCCTCCTCGCTCGGCAGCAGGTGCCACTCCAGCATCAAGCAAAGAGCCTCTTGCGCGGCCTCGCAGCCTCTCACCGCCAAAAGTATGCAATCGTCTCGCGCCTGTTTCACCAGCGAGCCTATGAATCTCTTGCGGCGGCAGCAACAGGCCAGCAACGTCGTCAGCTGATCGAAAACGGATCGGACTTTAGTGCCGGAGAACGGATGCCGGTTTCTAAGTACAAAGTACACACCATTTCGCCGAACAGCTCTCCCTGATCGGGACAAGCGGGGCTCGACGGTACGGCGACGTGGATCCAGCCGGGCCTCGGTTCTCTGATCGGCAGCAGGAAGCGATGCACGACGCATCTCGAATCTTTCGCCAACCGTTTTATCACGCACAACAGGACAGACTGTTGGACTTCCTTCATGGCCAGAGCTTCCTCCGGAAAGGGCACCGGCTGCAGCAAAGCGCCCAAACCCGGTCGCCAGTCGGCGTACTCCGATCTGAGGACGATTCGAGCAACGATAATAGTTATAATAGTTATAATAGTTAATAGTTTTAGCTTATAATAGTTATACCTTCTCGGATACTTACGCGACGTTTAGAACGAACAGGTAGCAATCCAGCGGTGGCAACGGCGGCGGGGTCCCGTCGGTTTCCTGTTGGGAACGTCGAGCCGCGTCGAATCTGGAAAACAAAGAAACGCGAGGTGATATGACGTCGGTAGGTTTCAACGCGCGATGCAACGGAGGGAGCACGAACGCGATAAACAAACCTGTGGAAAATCGCAGCGACGCAAACGGACACGAAATTAGGAAGCACTCTCGGATGTGGACAGCCGCTTCCCGGCCCATGAACGGACGCGATATAGTTTCTAATCGCTTTCTCGCCGGTCTCCGCCTCGTACAGAGCGGCCACGAACACTTGAAGGAGCTTCCTCATGTCCGGCGATTTGCCGAAGTCCACGGTATGCTTCAAGCATCTGGTGATGGCCGGTCCGATCAATGAGACCAGGGAGGATCGAGGATGCAGTTGGACCAGCTTGATCAAAACCCTCGCGAGATTCGCTGGTAGCGCGACCTTCTCGAGGAGAGGGCTCACCACGTAGAGGACGACCTCGGCCCGGTGTTTCCGATCGGTCTCCTCTCGAGCTGTCTCCTCGTTCGGGGTTCCTTCTCCTTGATCGGAGTCCTCCGTCAGCGAATCCTCGAGCAGTTTCGCCGCCGCCTCGAGCGGGGCCACGGTCACCCTCTCGTCCTGCAGCGTCGTCCACAGAGCAAAGTCCACCATCGATTTCAACTGTTTCGCCATAACTTCCTCCCGCACGTTCAACGACGCCAGCTGTTGGTACTTGAAGATGCTCCACTGGAAACGAGATTACGTACGGTAAATTCCGCCCAATCGACGCTCAAATTCTACGCAAACATGGACGATTCGCGGCTCGCGGCTCGTTTTTATAGTCATTGATGATCGGTAACTAATAGAATAATCGCGACGTCTCTTCCCAAATCGTCCATTTTTGTGCGCAATCTGAGCGTCAATTGGAAAGAATTTATATCATATATTATTTTATATATATTTTATATATATAAAATAATATATGATATAAATTCTTAATAATAATAAATTTCTAAATAAAATTCTAAATTCTAAATAATACATGATATAATAATGATATATAATATATGATATATATTATTTAGAATTTAGAATTTTATTATTTCTCTCTCGGCATAATGGTAACGGTGGCTCTCTGTTTCTATCGGATGTTATAATATATGATATACGGTAATATATATATATATATAATATAAATAATATATAATAGAAATAATAAATTTCTAAATAAAATTCTAAATTCTAAATAATGTATGATATATATTACCGTATATCATATAACATCCGATAGAAACAGAGAGCTACCGTTACCATTACGCCGAGAGGCGAGGACGAGGGAAGGCGCTTACCTTCCACAATATCGAATGATACCATTGGTCCCTGGTGTAGGCGTTGTTCGCTTGGAGAAGAAGAGAACTGTCCGGCAGCACTATGCTCAGGCAGTTTTTGTAAGTTGGATCCCATCTCGCGACAGCGTATCTCCTTATGTCGGACATGCTGCTGTACGGTATCGGATGCTGAAGAAATCCCGTGGGCTGCAAACGAACAGGCGTTTACCTGTATGCCGTTTCACCGACCTCGCTGTCGCCGAGCAAATTCGGGTCGAACCGAGTCGAATCGTTTCCACATGGCTTGTCTCTTACCGTTTTAGAGGAAACGCAGGTGTCGTTCAGATAGAGATGATGCGTTTCCCATCTCCTCAGGAACTTGCTGGACAAGATCTTCCTGACTAGGGTCTTCGAGTGGTTCAAGAAGCAGAGCTGTATGTCGCCCTCCTCGATCGGTTTGAACCTGGGCCCGACCGGCCCCGAGCCGGGGCTGGAGCTCGAGGAGCCGCTGCTCGGCGAGCACCCCGCGCTCCGGCCTTCCAGATTCGGGCAGGATCTGGCCGCGGGCAGGCAGAACGATCCGTCCAGACCTTCGGGTGCCAGGCAGTTCAGCCGGGAGAACTTCTCGCCAGCGTCGAAGGAGCCGCGCGGCTTGCCGGACGTTCGGGACGCGTCGTCGCTCGACGACTCCCGATTGCCAGCCGAGCAGAGCTGGGGCGAGCTGGTGCTGGTCATCTCCTGCCGTATGGGGCCGCCGTTCACGCAGAGAAAGTTGTAGTAAGGCGCCAACGAAGAGGACAGCTCGGCGGTCAAAGGGCCCGCGGGACTCAAGGGCAACGAGGATCCCTCCTCCGTTTCCGTCTCGGCCTCCCGATGGTAGCCGTTCTCGGTCTCCGACTCGGGGAACGTGTTCTGCAACGAGGATATGTCGTTCTCCGAGGCCGCGGCGGTCGGTCTGCGGTTCCTCTGGTTCTCCTCCGGCTCGGCGGTGTCGACGCAGTCGATCAGAACGGAGGGCGACGACTTGGTGAACAGGGTCGCCGTGTCCCCGGTGATCGTCTCGTAGTCGTCGACGACCCGTCGCTTCCTCGACGAGTCCGCCGACTCGGTGCCGATCGAGTCGGGGATCGACGGGGACGGGCACGGTGACGGTGACGGTGACGGTGACGGTGATAGAGACGGCGAAGGGGACGGGGACGGGGACGTCGACGCGGAGGGGAACCTTGTTTCCTTGTTGCTCGAGGACTCGTTGGGTCGCAGCCGGAGTAAGAACTTTCTGCACCGGTTGTTGCCCTTCGGCGATCTCTTCTTCGTCGAGGCGCCGAGGGAGCGCGGGGGCGGGCTGCGATCATCGTCGTCCTCCAGCAGTTTCTTGCGATCGCTGGACTCGTGCGGCTCTTGCGCGACCCGCACCGACGAGTCCGACCCGGGCGACAAAGACGCCGGCGACAGGGAGACCGGGTCCAGGTAGTCGGTTTTCACGTCGGGAAGCGTGTCGCTGCTGCTGCAGTCCGAGATCGAGGGCTCCTGGTCGATGTACCCGATCGAGGAGCTCGAACCTTCGCTGGTCGCCTCGGACAGCCTTCTGGACCCGTCGCGGGACTTCGGTGCGGCGCGCGTCTTGCCGGTCGGCAAGATCGCGCCGATCGTCGAGCCGATCGTCGAGCCGTTCGGCTTGCCGGATGACAGCGGGGCCGAGAGCACGCGGGAAGCCCGCGTGAACGGACTTTGAAAACAGAACATCGCTCCCGACCGGCCCCCGATCGATAGCTTGCGATTAGCACGCGAACACCGCCGCTCTTTCTTCTTCTCTCCTTTCTCGCGGCTCCCGTTCTCCGTTTTCTTTTTTCTTTTCGTTTTCCGCTTTCCGTCTTCCGTTTCCCTCGCTGCGGATTACGCGCCTATCCTACTGACCTAGTTTCCGTCTCGCGTGTTTCCTGCTCGATATCCCGGACAAAACTCGCGAAACGGGTTGCCCTGGGCAACCGACGGACAATCGTCCTGGATTCGTGTAATCGCTGGACTCGGCCGATTTATAGAGACGATCTGCTAGAAGCTCTCTCTCTTTCTCTCTCTCTCTCTCTCTCTCTCTCCTGCGAACCTAGTCGGGCCTAGAAATGGTCGTTCACCATGTTCTCGGGCTGGTCGACGACGGGCAACGACGTTGGGCAGCGGTGGGCGAACAACGACGTCGACGAGCATTCGCGCTGAAACATATCGTCGCTCTGTTTTCGTCGGTCGTCGTCGTCGGTGTCTTCTCGCCGCGGAAACGCGTCAGGCCTCGCAGTTCGATTTTTTCTTGACTCGCTGCAACGGGTCACGACACATTTTGACACGGAATCACTCCGACCTCGATCACCGCGTCGTCGTCCCGCACCGCGTCCTTCCTCCGACCGTCGTGATCGGAGACGGGGAGCAGAAACAATGGGTCTTCTTCTCTCTTGCGCGGCACTTTTCCCCGTGGAACGCGCACCAAAAGTCTCTCCCCGTTCTGCGTCGGTTTCCGCGAGCAAGGGTCGAGCGAGTCGCGTTCGTCGCCGCGAGATCCTCGCGAGTCGATGAACGGCCGCGGCCGCGTCGAACGGAAACGGCGAACCAGAGACAGAGAGGGAAAACGGGAGCGAGAGAGCGCGCGCACGAAAAACAGAGAGAGAGAGAGAGACTAAGAAGAGAGAGAGGGAGAGAGACTACGAAGAGAAAGAGAGAGACTAAGAAGAGAGAAAGAGAGAGACTAAGAAGAGAGAAAGAGAGAGAGAGAGACTAAGAAGAGAGAGAGAGAGAGAGAATGATGGACGGAGAGAGAGGAGCGCGATGGACAGAGACGATTAGCAGTGAGAAACGGGCAAGGGACAAGGAGGCAACGAGAGAAAGAGGGAGGCGTGTTTCCGTCACGACGCTTAAATGTCTGACACGATCCTGAACGAGCAGGTGGGGACGCTGGGGTTGGGAAGAGAGGGCGTCGCGGCGCGAGGCGTCTCGCAACCGATCAATGACTAGACTAGTTACGAGTTCGCTTCCAATTATCACATTCTCGCCGCTCCTCCCTTTCTCTCTCGATCGCGCTTCCCCCTCGTTGTTTTCTACGGCGCGGACAATCCCTCGCGAATAATCTCTCCGTCCAATCGCGGATCACAGATCGCGTTAACACTTTTCTCGGAATCGGCACGCGGCAATAGTTGCAAGCCTCCGGATGCTTATCGCTGCTTGGTCGCCGCGTACTCTCTGTCGACGTAGCCAAAACAATATTTTCGCGCGCCTTAATCTGTCCATCCTTCGATACTTTATAACCGCGTAGCCGAGATATTATTAAATACAAATAATTACACAATGGCGCGAACCATCGTCGATCGAGAAAACCGCTCCCGCGAACGTATACCGAAGCATTGACACTGGCACCGCGTGACAGGTTCACGTGTATCGCATGACACTGTCGATCCCGCCGCGTTACGTCAAGACTGGGCTCGCGTTCGTGAAACCGTCAGCACCTACGTAACGGAAATTGACGTGCACGTTATTCGCCGTCGTCGCTTCGCGTTCGCATACGCGCGGCTCGCCTTCACTTTTGCCTTCGCCTACGCCTCCGCAGCCTTCCCGGACTCCGGCCGACCACACCGTTCGTCGCCTTCACCTTGATCGTAAACTTGAGGGAACGTAGCGAACCGTCGAAATCGGTACACCGGATCGCCGCGGCCGTAACCGGCCATGGAAAGGGAATACAGACGTGGCCGCGAGCTGGCGAACTGTTGCGAATAAGGGAACAGGTTTGCTAATCCTTGAAATGTGACGCACGACGGTCGGTCCCGGAATTCTCGGGAATCACCGGTGGTACAGAGATCGATCGGCGAATCGAACCATCTGGTCGGAACTGTTCGTACCAGTCGCTAAGTCGTTCGGCGGGCGATCGTTCCACGAGAAAAGGGAGCAGTCTCGGCGGTATAATCTTCTCGCGCTTCGATCTTCTTCCGCGGTCAGACGTTACATATTTTCGTTTCGCTCGAAGTAGCACGGTCCGGCCTAACGGCCTCACGATTTTTCGAAGAGAAAGCAACGCAACAAATTGAACGTACAACGGGTATCGTCTAACGCGATCTCGATTTTGATTTCGTCGGCGATTTCACTCGCAACCGTACTACAACTACGATCGAACAGTCTTCGGGACGTTTCTACGCGCTCAGCTCGACGTTATGTAATCGTTTCGGACAAAAGAAGCGATTTTCTTTCGGTGTTTTCAAACGCGACCCGTTTTTCAACGTTTGCGCCGCGCACGAAATAGCCTCTTTGCGCGTATACTGCACGCGGTTCGCACGTATCGCACGCATCACACGCGCGAGGACACACCCCGCCGATTTACAATCAATTATTCGACGAGCAGAAACGAAAATAGAGGATGCTGTCGCGTGTATGGCGACAAAGAGAAGCTCGGTTGACGTTGTTGCGGTTCGCGGAATATTCGCAAGGAGAACCGCCGCACACGCTCGCACCACGGCCGCGACTGTAACACCATACCCGATAATAACAGCGTTCAACTTCCCTTTCAATAAACCGAAGATATCGTATCCCAAGGTTGCGCGCGAGAGATCCGTCTCTGTCTCTCCTCTCGCTTCGGAAAAAAAACAGAAACAATCGCGCGAAACGAAATTTGCTCGCGACTGGATCGCGAATTTGATGCTTGGCGCGCGCGCGAATAATTTCTAATCGCAACAGATTTTTGATTAAATCCGACATCCGATAGATTCTACAGATTTCGGTCGACCATGATTCGCTTAGGAGAGGACGTTTCGATTAGCGACGATATCGTAAGGACTCCTGCCGAAAGTGTAGAAATATTCACGCAACGCATCGATGTAAAGAAAAATATTTTCTGTTTACTTAAATCACTTAATATTGTACAATTTTCTTCTTCTTATGTGTTACACACAGATACCCTTACGATGTAGAAGATATTTTGTGACAGCGTGTTGTTCCGTTTACGGCACCTGTGCTTACATCGCAAAAAAACAGCATACGTAAATACGAATTCTTCGCTCCGAGCGCTTGATCAAACACCGACACACATTGAAACTTACCAGGGAATCCCTGCTGATATTCACTGTTTCGGAATTCCCACGAGCTTCAAACTCGAACTATATTTTACCGCCGGCCATCCAGCTTTCTATCTCTTCGACTCTGCGAATGAATTATGCATTACTTTTTTGTTTTAAATGTATGTTAATATATGCCTGTTGAAAGCAAATTGACGACGATAAAGCGTGACGTTAAATGTAGTTATTATTCCTAGAAACACATTTTCATGTTTTCTGAGACAATTCGTCTAACTTACGTGCGCGGCACGTCGGTCAAATTTCTCACTCCTGTTTCCGTTATGGCAACGTCATCCTCGATTCGAACACCGCCAAAATTCCGAAATCTTTTCAATTCTTCCGCCACGATGAATTTCGACTGATCCGGATTCTTCAAAGCAGCATCTAATAACTATTCGTGTAACAATCAATCTTCCAGAATTTGTTTTATTAGATCTACCGCCAAAATTTCACAATAAGTGATAATAAATTTATAATAAATTAATAATAATTCTATAATTATTATAACATTATTATAATTTATAATAATTTAATAATAAATTTATCAAAAAGAAAAAGGTATCCTCCTGCTTGTTAAGGATTATTTAATATTACAAATAAAATATGTTTGTGTCTACCGAGCTTCTTAAACTTACACAGTCGACAAAGTAGCAACCTGGCTCTATGGTTAGAACCATACCGGCTTCCAGGATCCGACTGGTCCTCAGGTTTTTCAAACCTGGAGCAGTGGGACGTTCCGGATGTCCTGGAAGGTATCCGCCAACGTCGTGAACGTCCAACCCCATCAGATGGCCAAGACCATGGAACTGGAATATCTCGTTTAACCCTACCTTCATCATGTCATCGACATCGCCTTTTAACAAGCCGCCCTCTTTCAACTTGGCCAGCATGACCTTGTTGGCTAGCACGTGCATGTCCGTCCAAGAGACCCCAGGTTTCGCCGCATTCATTACCGCATCGCGAGCGGCAAGTACAACGTTGTACACCATTTTCTGATCCGCAGTAAATTTCCCGGTCGCTGGGAAACTACACGTGATGTCTGCTGCGTATCCGCAATAGTTTCCACCCATGTCGAAGAGACTGCAAAAAATAAACGATACGATCAATATTTTATCACTTCGATTGTTACACAAATAATATTATCTCTGTCTTATATTATGGTACAGATTTTATTACTATGGTAACGGCTGCTTCGTTCTATTTTAATTAGTTTTTAATTTTATTTCAGTTCGCATCATTATATTCAATAAACTGCTAACAACTAAAAAGTACCACGATATTCGATAGAAGAAATTAATTAACCGAGCTCTCTACGAATATAAGCTATACACAAACCACATATCCCCCGCCTTTATAACTTTATTGTTGGGTGCACCGGCATGCCCATAGTGTAGTATTGACGAGTTATGCCCGGAGCCACAGATACAAGTGTAGGATACGTGTCTGCAACCTCCTTTGGAATACACGTAATGCATAAAAGCTGCTTCCGCTTGAAATTCTGCTAGTTCTGGCTTTACCATGCGCATAACAGACTTGTGAGCATCTGAGCTTATCTTAATCACATATTCCAACACCTCTAATTCCTGCGGGGACTTTATCACTCTGCTAGAAATCAACATATTGCTGTTACTTAACAAGAAAGTATGTCGCTATTATTTACAAGATTTTATTTCGTACAATGCATGACAAATGTTCATCGATAGACTGTTGTATGACGAATAGCGTATACGAGTAAATTGACACGTACACACTATAATGAGTCTTCCACGGAATTTAAGCTTTTCGACAAATAGGATGATAATTTATCCGATTCGCTACAAACTTCCTGCAGTACGGAGTAATCCAATACCATTACACGAAATCCTAACTTCCTGATATGCCTTTTTCTCATTATTTGAGATCCTATCAAGTGATTCGTGTTTCTGCAATAGTATTCTGGCAAATAAATCAGAACTGCGGTGTTAATGTTTTTTTCTTGCCCGCTTAGCTGGAGAACAGATGTGGACTCCACAAACGGATGTATCAGAATGTCGAGAATGTAGAAGCTTATGGTTGGCAGTCGATTCAAAATAACATTTTTACTCAACCTTTGTTCACCGCCTACCAAAGACGCTAATGGCTGATAGACCATGTTGACTGTTCTTCTGATTCGACTGTCCAAAAATAATGGTTTGTCTGATCTCCCCACGGGAACGTGCAAATGCCGATAATCCATACACTCCAAAGACATGCTAGTGTCCAAAAGCTGTAGTTTGCTTTTTATACGGTCGAAAAAGATCGAATGGCTTCTTAAGTGAAGCTTATGGAGTAGCTGAGAGATAAAAATTTTGTCAAGAAATTTCACAGGACATCTTTCAAGATAGACGCAAGAAAGAAGAATATCCAAGGCATCGTCCAGCTTTAAATCATGAAACTTCACTGACAACACCGCATCAAACGTCTCCCAAAACTGAACAGGATTCGGTGGTTGTACATGTAACATTCCAAATGTTGTCAAAATGGACGGCAACAAAGACGTCGGTACATTCGTACCATGTTTTATAAAATATTCTCCGCATTCGGCTAAAATACTTTCGTTTCTAATTCTCAACGTTTTACAGTAATTCATGATCGTCGCTATCAAATTTGAATCTTCGACTTGCAATACTTTGTTCTTGAGATATTTCTGCAAGGTGCTCTCTATTCTATCATCTATATACTCCTTCGCAATTAAACTCTGTATAAAATTTATCAAATCCTTCTCTCTAGACGTATTCATGCTTATGCTTGCCCATTTACTGGCGTTCAGTAAGCATGTACTAGCAGAAGCGTTATTGTAAAAACAGTCTAATATCTCGGCTATTTGCGTGCCAGTCAATTTCAACCAGTGATCAGAAAATTTCCTTTCCAGTATAAATTTCACCATATTTTTACTTTGATTGAAATACTTCAACATTTTGAATAATGCCACCAGCGTGTACGAGTTGATCTCTTGCTCCCTAAGTAAAATACCGACCCATAAAGCGTCTATAGATTTACGGTATTTCGAGTCCTTGTATGTCGACAAAATCTTAATCACGTTTACTAATTGTACAGGTGTAAACTCTCCGTCTGTGGCACGGATCAATGCTTGGTCGCATAGCCAATCCCTGTACTCGTTTTTCGGTGGACTGACTTTATCTTTCTTCAACGCGATCAATCCTTGAAGTATCATTTCGCTGTCCTGGCTATTGACGATCAATTTAATCAATTGTTTCATCATAACATCCCTCGCGGTATTGTCCACTTCAAATTGCTTGTTTCTCTTCTGCTTGGACCAATTATTTTCCAGTTCTATAACTTTCTTTAGCCCTTCCAAAGCTATCCTGCAATTAATCTCATGCGTTACTTTGTTCTCCAAAAGAGAATAAACACCATCGGCTGTCTTGAATGCTTGCAATTCTTGTAAAGCCTCTTGTATGTCCGTGTCTTTCAAACATTCGAGATCTGGACAAAATAGTATCGCGGTCCCATCGTCCGTTTCAATATCTATTCTACGATTCAATGATTTATTCTTTACTTTGGCGTTGTGTGGAAAATTTGATGCACTGTTCTTCTCGCGTAACCTAAGCTGATCACTCTTTTTAGTCGTATCGAAAGCCTTGCGGCTAGTTTCATCGGGATGATTAGATTTTTTATCTTTACTCTCGAATAATGCTTCCACGTCGCTGATTTTTCTAACGATCAAAGGCACTTCTTGAATCTCCGGTCCTTCTTGAACGAAGATACTAGTCTGCGTCAGAATTTGTTGGCCACCACGTTCGTACCATCGTATGTTCAATTTCGAAACTAACGACGTCTGCACAGGTATACGCATTAACAATTTTGCCCATACATGACCGGCTACGATCATCTGCATAGAGCATACAAGCATCTGATAAAATTCTAGTTCTACCAATATATCTATTCTTCATCATTGTTTTATATATTCTACCTTTTTTGGCGATCGTTATCGAAATATTTTATGTTGAAACAGCTGTTGAAAATACTTTCAATTTAAAAATCGAGTTCCAACCTTATTGGATAATTATTATAAAGTCTCGTACAAAAGGCAACTGACAAACATAAAGAAGGAAGTTTGGCGCGATTGGAAGTAATTACAACGTTCGATATTGAAATAAAAAAAATTGTCGATCGGGTGATGATTCTATCGACGACCAATCCGTTCTTAACAAAGTCTTATCGATATCGTTAATGTGTGTAAATTCATATAGACACGCGTGAAAATATAATATTCTAATCTTATAATTAATTAAAATTATATTATTAAAATATTAATATACTATTAAAATATATACTATATAAAATAAATATATAATATATATATATATATATATATATACTATATAAAATATATAAATATATAATATATACTATTAAAATATTCTAATATTCTAATCTAATATAATATAATATTCTCAACAGTCGCTAGCTAACAGTAATAATTAAACATTTAGCCATACATACCATTCACATATTTCTGGATATAAAACGGTTTTATCCATTTTGAATCTGAAGCATAATACAAATAAATAGTAAAATAAAATATTATGAATGAATACAAATGTATCATGTAAGTCTCACTTACTGTTCAAGCCCATTAAAATTTAATTCTGGAGTTTCCAAACCACTGTCACTGTTCCGACCATTCTATGAAGTTAGCAGCAATTGATTAATATAAAATGAATCAGATATATAAAAGATATAAAAATGATTTCAGAAAAGGAGAGCTTACCAAAGTGAGGAGAAGCGATGCTTCCTTTTTCTTTAATATTTCAGCTATTTCATCACTATAATAAGTTTCATCGACCGCGTACCGCTTCGTAAAATCTTCCAATGTATGCAATTTTCCCTCCCAAATTGCATATTCTGCTGGCAAACGTGGGACAAATAAAATTGAAATTCCTGTTAAACTAATTGCACCAAAACATCCTGGTTCTTCTACGCCAAAACACCATTGAAAAAATGACTCCTATTAAAAGCATTCCATTCAAACACTTTTTCCTTCGATATATTGGAAGAATAGAAAATTGACTTGCCTGCCTGAAAGGCCATTTTATATCTGTATCGTTGAATGGAACTTCACTTCCTCCTTGTAGAACAATAAAATTTTTTGCAATCGGAGCCTTTGTTTTAGAATTTATACGCTCTACTAATCGTTTGCGATTATTTCGAAACAAGGACATAGGTATTTTTAGCGTGTGGTTTCCTCGTTGATAGTGGGATTCTACATTATTCCTGAAACATGCAGTTTATTTATACATCGGTGAAAAGTAGTCACATTTTTATATGCCAATTAAAATCTAATCAATTAAAACTTTATTCAATTTGCTTTAATCGGCATACTGTTTACTATCATAAGAAACTTCTTGAATACAGTAAAGTCTATACTAATAATGTATTACTAGATACCAATAATAATACTGTCAATTATCATAATTGTTGAGTTTGTCAACGAATAGAGGAATAAAAAATGCCAACAATAACAAACATAAAAATACTGAAACCAGCAAGGTACTCCAACCTAATTACACAAAATATAATGTTCGTAAATAACTTTTTTATATCCCTATAAAATACTGCAAAAACATAATAAATATGTAATAAGTACATACATATTCTCGACGTCCACCATGTTAGCCACCAATTGTCAATTTGTTTGAGCACGTAGATTATTTTACTACACCAAATTCTTTAGCAGGCAAGTTTGGAAATTCACTTTCCAAGCGTAAATAATTATTTTTTCTACAACGAAATTTGTCTCGTATCTTTAAAAATATTTCATTGCACGAATACTTGAGCCTTTATCCTTATCTTTAAAACTGATAATAGCTCTGACGCAATGATGTCTGCTTGATGCGCTGCTTTTCGCTTCCAGTTTCAACTTTCTAAGCACCCATTTTTTTTTTATTAGCGCGTTCGTGGAGAACATAACGCGCAAAATTACGAAAGCCAGTGAAGAATGCGCAAATAACACAAGCTAATGACTATAATTTCGCATTAAATTTAATTTTTTAATTTCTCCTCAGAATTGTCATTTAAGAATTCAACATTTCAAAACAGCCGTGTCGTTATAGAAGTTAAAAAAATACTCCCCGCCCCAAAGTCAAAACTGGAAATAGAAATACGCTTTTACAAGATGGAGTAAAAATTAATACTGAACCTAATCATTCTTGATATTACAATGAAAATAAGAAGTTAAAGAAATAGAAGATTGAGCTAACAGAAGTAGTATTGGGATTTGCATAAAAGCAGAAAATTGTTTTATATAATCCGAAATAATATCGTTTGAATCACGCGCGGTAGAGTGCCTGTTAGCCTCGCTGTCTCGCTACGTCGCTATTCGCTGCAAGCCGTCGTGTCGTCATCGTTGTGTCCCGGGACACGGGTGGTGGGGACACCGGTTTTCTTTGTCTTCCATTTGCTCCCGTGGACATCACTGCACTAGCGCATCACGTGAACAATTTGCACTAATAAATCCCACGCTTATTTATTTTTATTGAATATGAATTTCTTTTTAATTTCTATTTAATTAATATAAGTTTCTTCGAAATTACAGTTGTACAGTTTGAGGAACACATTATCGTTATGACTTTTTTTAATTAAGAAAATAAGTGCCTAAATAGCCATTTTTTCTAACATAATCTCCAAATTGGAATATTAAAACTGATTCAAACTCTTGCAGTATAAATACATATACACGACTACGTATTCAAATATACAATTCTATTAACATGTCTTTCACCTCGAGTAAACATTGCATCATTCAAGTATTATTTCTGTACAATTTGATCTGTACTGTGCAGCTATTTCAATATTTTGACGAGAAATTACCATTTATTTTCGATATCTAAATTGTAAGCGAGGATGAATTCAAATGGTAGCACACACACACGTCGGTCCGTATAACAAAAATAATGCCACTAAAATAATTTTAAGTAGAACACTGTACATATTATGTATGTATAAATGTATATTCAGTTTATACATATACATACGTACTTTTGTTATCCTGCGATATTTCCACGCGATGACGTAACAAAGCGATCGCATCATGCTAGTCATTCAAACAACGAAAATTATCTATGTATTGCGATCGATCCTCTTTGATGCTATCGGAACCAACACCATTCGAGATTCTCATGTTATGCGATAAAATCAATGAATTTACGTAATGGTAACTCACGATACATATATACAATAAAAAAAAAACATTTCCAAACTGTCTTATTCACGATGACTTCTAACATAGAAGAAATGATCATCCGGTAACAGAAAAGTGGCAAACAAAATGGAGCCTTTGTACAAATATGAACTAGTGGAGTATAAAGCGTTTCAATGTAAAATTTGTAACTTCTTTATTTGTAATTAAGAGTCGTTGAACCAGAAATTCAACTATCACAACGAGGTATAGCTTCCGTAATTTACACTATAACGGTAAATTTAAAGACAAATCTCTCTCTCTTTTTCTCTCACTCTCTCTTTCTCCCTCCCTTTCTCCCAATGTCCCGGCGTAAATCGACGCGCAAGCGCAGACACGCCGACATCAAAGAAAAAATGCAATTTTCCTTCATTCATACAGAAATAATCACATATACACCGGAACGGAACGGTGATTTAACCCGACATGTTCACGAGAGACGTATGATGTATTAATTGCCAGTTTATCTTGCGGAACTCGATAACGTGTATTTATACAACTCCTAGACACGACACAACAACTCGTATCCTCCCCGCACCGCATGCTTCGCGATTCTCAGCTAGTTTGTGTCGCTATAAATCGAATTAATACGTCGACTTTTCGAGTTCGATATCGTAAACGAATCAACTATCGTATCGCTAAATCAAACACGCATATCCACACAATATATACAATGAATTTACACACGCGAAACGGCATTTGTAACGTCGCTAACAATAATCGATAGCGATATAAATAACTATGTGTCTAAATACGCTGAACGAACGGAAATCGCATTCTATTCTCTGCTTTGTAATTTCTCCGACCAAAAGCCCGTCGAATGCTTGGAAAGTCACGAAAGATGATTCACGTTCGCATCACGCGCTGACACGTAATCGAATTTCGACTCGAGCCACAGGCGTACTGTTATTTAACCTCCGCCCGAATGAACAACTCTATTCGTAATAAAACAAATAAATGAGATCACTGTCCTTCGTGAATCGCGATCCTTCAATACGTGAAAGCATACGTGTCGTTCGTTGATAGATTTCACGCAACTTACATACATACATATATATATCCTTCTTCTCTAATAGTAACTGGACCGTAATAACTCGAACAATTCGAGCCAAAATGGTGAACTTATACCTTATAGGATCATCGTTCGTTTCGTTTAGACGCGCATTTGTCGCCGAACTCGATGCTATTATAAAAAACTATAATTGTACGAAAGAGGTAACAGACGAGTTTTATACATTCATAGAAATCTGGAGCTACTTGCGTTTTACGTTAGAGGCTTTCTAACGAGTTTCCTCTCCCCTTTAAAGCGTTTACGCATACGTGATTCGTATGTATAGCCATGTGCTTTCAACGCGATTGCGTAACCACAAAAATATTTTTATGTTCGTTGAAATGAATTTAAAAAAAAAGCGGCGGCGGGGTGGGGGGGTATGATGAAACGATCGAGAGGAGGAAAGATGGCCGACCAAACAACGAAAGGATATTCAGGAGGATAGTCGTTCTATTAGGTTAAAAGCGACAGGCACACAGGAACTCTGTCTATTTAAAGAGAGAGACGAACCGGCAATCATGAAACGATGAATGTTGTTGCGACATTAAATCGAGTCCGAGAGCTCGAACCGAGGCAGCGACGAGTCCTCCACGCCTCCACGTAAGCTTCGCGAGCAGTCGTCGATACGCCAACGAACTTAGCCGAGGTTGCACGAAGTCGGACGCGAGACTGCTTCGAATAACAACACATACCATATTTACAAACACGGCCATGCAAGGCGAGTTCTTGTCTAATTGTGTTTATCTCGTTTATACTTTCTTTCGGTACGCGGTGCTCTATGTCGGCCAGGGCAACATATATATACTCTCGTTAAAGAGAACACTTCAGGCTCGCGGGCGCGTACCACACTGAAAGAAATCGAGACAAGGAAAGACGAAGCTATAAGGAACACCGAAAGTTTTGACCCTGATTCTTTTTTCAATTTCTCGCATACACGGTCGCAACGCAACACACGACATGCACGATACGCACACAGAGACACACGCACGCATAGGAGACACAAACAAACGGCCGAGGCGGAACGAAACCGACACGACGACGACGACGGAATCGGATTCAGTTTCACAGCTCGAGTGGCTCGTATACTGGCGGCGGTAACTGTTCGTCTTCGGAATCGTATAAGTACGGTTTTCTCCTGTACGCCTTCGAACGTTCGTCCTCCTCTTCCTCGGGATTTTCTAACTCGCTGAGATTCGCTTGAAGTCTTTTGACAGCCTCCTTGATCAGGCCGCCTTCCCTTAACAGGTCCTGCAGAAACTCGTAAGGATCGTCCTCCCTGTTGTTCTGCCGTTTCAAATGATGACTTAAATGATGACGATGATCGTGCGGCCCTAAATTTCTCGTGCCGCACACCTCGCAACTGCTCGGGTCTGCCCAGGATCTCGACGGCACTTGATAAGGCGATGCACGGTTTTTATGACTGATACTCGATTTAGCTTTCAGACTGGACAACCGTAGGTTCTCTTTGATCCGTGAGACGAGGAGATCCACGTCGCGGGAGAGCAGGTCTTGCGTCGTATCTGGCATCACCTCGATCAAATATGTGGTTTCCTCGGCGCTCGGCATGTCGACTTTCCCCCGTTCGCCGCCTACGAGAACAAAAGGACAATGGCACGAATGTGTTTACACCTCTATGTCTCTCTACGATAGGAGCAACCCACGAACACAATAAAGCCCCGCGCTTCTCCGATCAACGTGTTGGTGCTCTCTCGCTCTCGCTCTCTTCCCTCTTGCTCTTTCTCTTCGGCTGTTTACTCACATACGGAACACGTTCCCTTGTGTCTTCCTCTCTTTTCCACCAGAGAGCCGGACGCTCCGTTTTTCTCCTGTATATATGTGAGCCGAGAGAGAGCGAACTAGGACCAATCGACCGGCATACTGGGTCGCTCGAGCTCTTCGCACACCTCAATGTTTACGAACATATTTGAAAACGTTGACGTAAACATAGATGGCTCAAAGCAGGCAGAGTCGCCACGTCTCGTAATCGTATAGAACGCGTGATTCACTCGGTAAATACGCGCACTATATTCCACCGCCTCTGTTGGCTCTCTCCTTTACTCTTTTCTTCTTCAGAACGAATCATCCAAGTTTTCCCCTTCGGCAAGCTTTCGTGAATCGAACGAACACTCCCGTCGACGGTCGGACACGTTCGAGCAGGTCTCGTCGTGTGCTGATTTTCGTAACGCGCACCTTCTCGCATCACTTTTCTGTTATTTCCATTCCGCTTAGTCTAGTATAACCTGTCTGCAGGCCGTAATCGCACTGTTCGATTTCGAACGCACGTTGCACAACAGTGCACGTTTTGACGCAAGCTGATCCCGGACGGGGAATGTGTGTACGTTCAGAATGGAGGAGTACAACTGTACGTGAAACCGTCCCGGCGAGCTCTATATGCCGATCAAAGCGGCTTGAGAAAGGTGCGGAACCGTTTAACGTTCTCTCGACTGGCTCGAGTGTGCACAAACGATTTCGAAGACGATTTAGAAGCGTTCGTACGACACCCCGAAGCGAGCAACCGTTCGACCGCCAGTCACGAACCTTCTACACTCTCTTATTATTGTTTTGGTTCTGCGGCGCATGCGCACTTCCCTCCACGTCGTGTAAACAAACCGTTAACTCGTGAGCTCTAGCGAATCGATAATATGTACCTATGCAACTTCCTTGTTCCACGTTTACCCTGGCCCCTGGACACGATCTCGGTTTTTGCTAACAACGAGACATTAATGTGGAGCTGTTTTATCTGTCGTAGAAACGTTGTTCGGACGTGTCATTCGATTTTCGACCGACAAATTATCCGGGAAATGAAATCCGTCGGATCAATCGCGTGCCCCGAGATTCGACTTTGACATAACACGGGGTCCGTTTTTACTCGAAAATCGCTCGGGAATCGAGGCTCGAGCCTGGACGAAACGACAGGATTGCAGACGGGGGTTGCAGGGCGAAGGGAAAGAGAAGCTGCAATGCACGAATCAAGGTTACGCTCAAGCTCGTATTCACCTACGTCATCCTATGTCAAGTTTATCGTGCGTGCGCACACGCGTCCGTTCTCGATTACCACTCGCAATGTACGCGTTTACGTTTACGCTCCCATTTATCTACACTCGGCGAATCATTCATTATCCTAATGCAGCGAACAGCACGATCTGTCTCGAATTTCATTCAAAATTCTTTTTCATTCGCTGAATGCTGTGAAATACCGAGAAAATTACGTCGGCGAAATAATATTATACTTAATAATAAAACGGCCGAAATGTAAATTGTCATAAGATACTAGGTGCTAGCTGAGCTATACAATGTTCCATTGCGTTAAGCTTATTCCTGTTGTTGACATACCGCATTTAATAAAATTATGTAATGGTAAACCGTAACGGTAATCTATTTTTTACTCAATGTATGCACATGTATATGTATATATTGTCTATTGCTTTACTTGTTGCGTTACACTTTACCGTCGTCGATCAATTGAGCAGTATATTTTGTATACATGTTTGTACGTATCTTTATTATATTTTGTTGTACATATAACAAACTTGTTTCTTTTTCAATATGTACATACATTCATATGCATGTATGGATATATGTACGTACATATTTATTTGAAACCAGATGGCGTTACCGTAAGCATCGACCAAATTCAGCTGATCGGTTCGTACATACACATAATAAGTATCTAACATATCGAGGCGGCATTGTACACTGCGAAACTATCTTTTCTCTTTGATGGTTTATCAGTAGTGTGCCACGTGAAAAGCTTCAAGAACTGAAACAAACGAGGACTGATTTTCCACGATCTACGATAATAACTATGTTCGGCCGTGTGTTTATGTCAAATTTTCGTAATATATCGGTAGGTAGAAAACTCGTTTTCGTATACCGCATGTTTATCCTCGCGCAAGTTACTGAACGATCAGGGGGATATCTGTCCTACGATTTTCCCATTAACATGTGCAAGTCAACTTTTGAAATACTTCCACTTATACGATCGACGAAGTTTGCATCTATCCTCTATTTCCCACGAATCTACAACATTTCAATCTAATGATCGAATCAGACCTGTTGGAAATGCGTAGGATGAATAAAATGAAAGTTTTACAGTTGCTGTCGAGGGTATGGAATGGACCTAACGGAGCATTGGCTGGCAAACAAGCCGAACAAAAAATGAAACAGATTTTAAGAAACAAATTTCCTAGAGCTAAGATGATCGAAGTAAACGATGTTTCCGGTGAGGAAACATAATGAATAAGCTATGATTCAAAAACAATTGTGCAATGTACTTCGTCGCATCTTTATTCTAAATATATTTTTACAGGAGGGTGTGGAGCTATGTTTGAAATAAATGTTGTTGCTCTAGAATTCCAAGGATTGACTACCATGATGCAACATCGTCTGATAAACGAAGTAAATTATATTTATTTATTTATTGAAAACATTTATGACTAATCGACTTTTCAACTATTTAATGTAATGTGTACTTTTTAGGCGCTCAAAGAGGAAATCAAAGACATGCATGGAATAAGAATATTCACCAGCATTCCTGACTCGTAGGCAACATTTCATTCTTTAGACAGATGTTTCTTGCGTCTACAATTGTATTAAGGTGTACAAAGTTTTATAAATTGATCGTATACATATATCGTAAATAAAAATAATTATCATATAGTGTAGAAATATAAATTATGTATATTTAATAAAATAATGTGCGAAAAGAGTAACTTGTAGCTCCATCTAGCTGGACGGCTATTTAAAACTGGTTATTCTCCGAAGGTCCATAAATACACTTAATTATAGCAATCCAAAACTATAAGGTCGATTACGGGAATATTATGAACAGTTTAAGGTCAAGAATGCTAAATTTGTGTTATTGGTTCGCAATTATTTCTTAAAAAATACCTATCCACGGACATCAAAATATATACTATATATTAGTAAATTATTATTATATTATAATATTATTTTATTATAAAATACTATATATTACTAAATATATTTATTACCATAGCGGTAAACGCGCGTACTAAATCCTCCGATATACACAATACAGGATCACTGAAAGATATTAATTACGGTAAAATTAGGATAAACAAAAATTAACCAAAAGCATAAGTCTGTTCAGAAAAAACTGCTGGATTGATATCATGTGCAAAGAAAACAGATGACAATACGGCAAAATAATTATCATAATAATTAATCAAATTTCAGAAAACAATTATGTTTCGCAGTGTTGTCATCTACTTGTCTCATAGGATATCGATGCAGTAGAGCCTTTTGAACAATCCTGTGTCTTTGGTTTATTTTTGCATGCCTCAATTTTGCCACGATTAATGTTTTTCTGCAACATTGCAATGTTTATATAGAAGAGATTTAGTTTGAATGTTTACCGTTACGTGGTGATAGTGTTTTGTGATCCACGAACGAACTATTTTCATTAAAAAATCATGAGTGGACATAATTGCGGTGATCTGTGGTATGAAAACCATGAACAAAGACACCACGAATATTTTGAGTTTAATACCTTTACTTCTAAGCCATTAGTTACAGAGTTACATAGGCTTTTCCAGGAGGGTAGGAAAGGGGTGAGTAAATTTCAGGAACGCTATAGTCATCTAGCGGTAAGAAAAGAAAATTGTGCGCTGCATATGCCTGCACACCCATAAACATAATAAAAATGTGTTGAAACATTTTCAGTTGGATTACAATGATTGTTATGTATTTGTTATCCCTTAAAGTCTAGATATCGGAACTTGTTTATTGTTTGCTTTGAATTCAATCGCAGGATTGTTTATCAAAGCTACACGAAATAATAACACGGTATTATATTGAGATGTGTCTATTTAAAAAGTAACACTTCATACTTTGTTGTGAAGAGATATTTAGCATTGCTTGTAGTCAATGGCCTTTAACCTCGGTACACGATCTTAGGTGGCTCATCGATACTTTGTTTTAGGTCAGGCAATAACAACTTAGTCTAGGTAAAGTAAAATCGTTAGCGAAATCATCCAGTTCGTAATTTTGTTGGAAGATGAATTTTTTAACCGGAGGAAACGATCGACTTATTCAAAATGATATGTTATTATGCACTGCACCAAATCCTGCGTCCCTTGAACAGTCACGACGTGTTCGAACAGGTAAATATGTTGTGCGTTCAGTTTTCTGATTACATTTAATTTTTTGTTCCTTATAGTTTGTTGTTTTGTATACATAATTGTGTCATTTTTTCAGGGACCAGTATGATAGGAACAACTGTGTTAATTATTAATACTACTTTAGGAGCCGGCCTATTAAATTTTCCACAAGCATTCGATAGATCTGGCGGTATAGCTGCTTCTATTATCTTGCAATGTTTCCTACTTGTTTTTATTACGGCTACTCTTGTGATTTTGGCAAAATGTAGCGATATCACTGATACCGCTACCATGCAGAACATGTTTGCAGAATTTTGTGGCCATAGGTCGCTAATTTTATGCGCTTTGTGCGTTGCAATATATAGTTTTGGATGTTGTTTAACATTTATAATTATTATTGGCGACCAATTCGACAGAGTTCTAGTGACATATTATGGAATTGATTATTGTCATACGTGGTAATTAAAGTCACCTATCTGTTGACAAATGTTTTCATGTACAGCATTATCTTTATATAGATATTTAATTGCTTTAGGTACTTATCCAGACCATTTGTCACAGCTGTCGCAAGCACTATATTCATGTTGCCGTTGTGTTTTTTTAAGAAATTGGATGTTTTAAGTTATGCCAGTTCCATTGGTTTTATAACTATTCTGTACGTAATACTCTTGATTATTTATAATAGCATCTTAAAAATTGATCCCATTCTACATCCTATGAAAATGTGGCCAGACAATATTTATGAAGCACTTCAAATAATTCCAATAACATGCTTCGCATATCAGGTATCGTATACATATATATATATAAGTATTAAGTGTGCTCTTGATATTTCTTTAATTTAATTTTTTAGACTCACATGGCAGCGATACCAATGTATGCTTGTATGAAAGATCGACAACTTGGAAAATTCACGATATGCGTTATAACAAGTATGATTATTTGTTGCGTTGCTTACACGGTTGTTGGCATCTATGGATACGCAGCATTTGGTGCTGGAAATGTGCCTAGCGATATACTTCAGGGATATACGGATAAGAGCTTGTCGCTAACTTTTGCAATAATATTCATCGCAGTGAAAAACTTTACTACATATCCCATTGTTCTATACTGCGGTCGCGATGCACTTTTGAACCTTCTAGGAATGGATGTTAACGTAACTGTTAAATTTCGCGTTTTCATTACATTAATTTGGTATATACTATCTTTGATAATTGCAATATTGGTGCCGGACATTTCTTCAGTTATCAATATACTAGGAGTCTTGTCAGCGGCATTTATATACATTTTCCCAGGCATTTGTCTGTTTCGCAGTACTCTTTTGAAAGATTCCGAATTGCATCTGAACAAAGACCGGCTCTTGATCGTTTTTGCAATTTTTCTAGTCGCGCTTGGCGCATTCGTGTCCGGTGTTGTTCTTGTGGAAACCGTTGAAGATATAACTCGAATACCACAAGAACCACCTTTGGTAACTGGTTTTAGATCTCTTAAACAAAGCTTATGCGTTTAGCAGCTCAAAATTGATATTATTTTGTAAAGCTATCAATGGAATAGCCAATCTGATATTTGCTCAATGCGATGGAAGATATTAAATAGTCTTACGTATCGGACAAGTACTTTAATAGATCGTAACATTGGATAATTTTAATCGGAGTATCAAAGTAAAGAAAATCGGAGAAGACTGATATTCATAAAATACATATAATGCAACACTCACTGCCTTACTATGTTGGAAAATTTTTAAGAACATATTAAGCGTTTATTTTTTTACAGTACCTGTGTACTCAGAAATTGAAAATGTTAAACGAATAGAACACAGAATCGTGTACATAATAATACAGTATACAAAGTTTTAGCTGTCTTTGCAATTAATTCTTTTTGTATAAACCTGTTGCCAAACATCCTATACATATATAGCTGTAATCGATACTTATCTATATTGCAGGTCCTACACGATTGCAAAATTTCAGTTTCGTTAAAAATACCCGATGTCAGTATGACCGGTTTTACGTTGGAAAAAAGGGGAACGATATTTACCTACCGTGGATTGCGAAATTGTTAGAAATAGAACGGCCAATGCAGCCTGCAAGTGTTTTTTATTGAATATCAATAAAAAATGAACCATAACGGAAACTGATAAATGTGAAATTAGGCTCTTGCATCTGCTAAAATCTGGTTAAAGTCGACGCAAAGACGTAACAAGGATTAAATTACGCGTAAAATTACACCGAATCCTCCGGAAAATAACAATTCAGTATAAAGTATAAAGCATGGGGAAAGGATGGTAAAAAACGCAACCGCCGTGAGCAAGTTGTACGAAAAAAGGATCGCAATTGTATTGAACCGAGGGTTTTCGCAGCGTTTCTGCGACTGAATAATACGATAAAATATGGAGAAGAGGCGCGAACTCGCGTTTTGCTTTGGTATTCTTACTGCGCTGGATATAGTGCGATTATATTCGTATTAATATTGGATCTGTAATTGGTATCGATAAAGGATCACAACGCCAATTGATTTTGATCGAACAATGGGAATGATAATTGATAGTTCGACATCGGTGGCGTTCCTCTTTTCGAAAGATAGTGTGCAGAATGCTTTTGCGGATATTATCGGGATACTGTATGCATATTATTTGATAAACGAGTATAATGTTTTTTGTCGGTTACAGGGAAGGGCATGAATACGTCGACACGTTTACATATTAGACTTTTCCTATTTCGTTGAATTTATAGCAGAATAATCAGCGCGTAGCTAAGACAGAGACGTCGAACCGTTAAATACTTACGCGCGCGCATCTCATCACACGTATATTATTTATTTGTGAATATATCGAACATAATTGTCGTCGTATAATAATTGTAAACGATCTTAGAACGCGTCGGAGCGTTTACGATGATAAACGGGATCAGAGTCCCAAAGTTCTCTTTCTCTCTCTCTCTCTCTCTCTCTTTCACACATACGTATGCACTCAACTCTCACTCTCGTTTTCGCTAGCTTTCTCTCTCTCTCTCTCTCTCTCTCTCTCTCTCTCTCTCTCTCTCTCTTGCGTGCGTTCAAAGACTCGTTCTCACTAATCGTACGAAAGAAACATCTAAAAAAAGGCTTGTTTTTTGAAACTTATGCTCGCTCGCGAGTATTTCAAAGGAACATCGAACACGTTTGTCGTAAATATCCTCATAAAGATACACATTCAAGAAGAAATATCCCGTTTGTAATAAATTACACGTTTTAACGTCCATCGTACAAAAATTGTCGCATTCTCTCTGTCTTTCTCTCCCCCCCAATCTCACTCATTCGCTTTCGCATCTTGCTCTCTCGCTCGTCCAAGCAACTATGTATTGTAAACTCGAAACTGTATTTTCTTCGATGTATTTTTTCTTGCTTGTTAACACGTTTCTCTCGTCGTTTCTCACGCGCGTCGTCGCTCGATGACTAGAAACATTGTTTCGCGGGTCATTTGGTAAAAAAATTATGCGAAAATGGAAAATAGTCGTAGAAAAAATAAACTCGGCTCGAGGACAGCATCGGTCTTCGTAGATGCCACACACTTGACATCTCGAACGTGTCGATACGCGTTCTATGTAAATATGTATAGGTAATATGTACAGTTGGTGGTCAAAATCTATCAAACTCGTAAAATTTTTTTTGGGGGGGGGGGTGATTGTAAAAGATCTAGCGGGGTGCGAGGAGGGAGGGCCAGGGTGAGGGGTCATGGAAAATATCACGAATGAAATTCGAATCGCTCGTTAATATGGTAGAAAGTCTCGAGTGTTTTGATGAATGGGAGTGTTTTTGTTTTTTTTTTTGGATTCGAGGACTCGTCGCATCGAAACGAACACATCTCGCGCGTTCTCGCATTCACGGAGCGTCGATTCGACGAGCTGCATCTTTGTCCACCAACTATATACGTGTATGCGTATGCATATATGTATACGTATAAGTATGTATGTATGCGTCTATAGGTAATATCGAGGAACGATGCTGGCCGGCTTGACTTCTTTTTCTCGGATAGAGTAACTAACGCGCATCGTCGAGTCCTCGCAAATGGGCGGAGTAACTGGTCAATGGGAAAGTCGGCTGGTGAATCGTTCGCGACCGGATGATTAATTGGTTTGCTCGGCGCTTTGCGCTTGCTTCTCGATCTTCCTCGCGAGCTCGGGGCTCATGTGCGGATGCGGGAATGGCAGCACCGGTTTCCTAAGTATCGTCGGCTTGACCTTGACCTGCGGTTTGAACGAGGACACTTGGCTGCCGCCGGTCAGGTGCATGTCCGCGAACTTGGCGACGATCTTGGGCTCGATCTTGGATCGTGGCGGCAGCGGCGACCTCAACGGCATCGAGGAGTCCGAGGAGATCTGATTCGAGCTGGCCGATCTGACCATCTCCTCGGGCTCCTGCTCGGGCTCGTTCTCGGCGTCGACGCCCCGTTTCAGCTTCGACTGTGTTTCCGGCGGGTTCGTCTTGGTGTTCTTCTTCAAGGTGCACTGATTCTGTTTGGCGAACCGCTCGGCGGCCGTGCTCATGTCCGGCGACTCGGGACCGCCCGTCGGCGAGGTAGCCGCCTCGGCCCGCGAAGGTTGCACCGGTGTATCCTCGTCCGAGCTGCTCAAGCTGTTCGACGAGGCAGACTTTTTGCTCGCATCCTGCGCCGACAACGGCAAGTCCATCACGAGATCCGGCGTGTGTTTCTGTCGCATCTCGCGGAATTCTTGGGAGCTGCGGTAAATCTTATTGTTCGGCGGCACCGGGGGATTCAACTGGGTCTGCGACGTGGCTCGCCTCTGCCAAAGCTCCCGATTCGCCGAGAACGTCGGCTGTTCCTGTGGGTCCTCTTCCTGCGGCAACGCGGTCCCCCCCACCTGAAGGGAATTTCCAGCCGTTAGCTGCTGATGTTGCTGTTGTTGTTGTTGCTGCTGCACCGTCTCCCCCATACTCTGGCATTTCCAATGCTGCTTTCTGCTCGACCCGCGCTTCGAACCGCTCTCTTGGCCGGCGAAACCCGCGCGGTCCGCTTCCTCCGTGCCCATTTCTTCGCCGCCGCTCCTTTGCGCCGACGACTCGGCGGCAAAACTCGACAGCTTCTCGTTGTCGCCCCGTTCGTTCGTCGATAGGATGACAGAGACCGGGGTGGTGTCCGTTCCGATACGATTTTCCCTTTCGGGCGTGGAGATCTTCGCCGCTCGGGACGCGGACTCCTGAAAACAGGTTCACGATTGAAAGTGACGCTCGCCTCGGAAAACAATGTCGCAGTGTGTTGAGAGTTCGCGATCAGAAGCTTTCGAAGCGACGGGTCTTGTTGGCATAATGAACGTGGAACAGGATCGCGAACGGGGTCTTTTTCTTCATTTTCCACGGATATCTCTTTTACGCAAAGAACCATCTTTGAACGTCTAGAGCACACGCAAAAACAAATGTTAAATAGACTGTATATTAATATATATTTATATGTAAAATTATATTAATATTATTTTAATTATATATTATATTATATTTATTATATTATTTATTATAATATTATTATATTAATATTAATATAATATTATATAATATAATATAATTAATACTATATATTAATATATATTAATATATAAAATTATATTAATATTATATATATAATTATATTAATATATAAGAGAGAATTCGAGTATTTATCAATGTTACATATACATATAACATCAACAACACGTACGCTCTAGAAGTTAATTGGACACGAGGTACGTGAATTTCGGATGAGTTACAAACGAGATCGGGGGAAGAAGAAAAAACAGAGAGAAAACAATATTGTAAGGCGATAGACAGGTGGTGGAGAAGTAGAAGAGAGAGAGAGAGAGAGAGTCGTGCGAACAATTCGAACGTAAGTTTGCCCCCGTGTTAATAGGAAAATTAGAGAAGATGCGGTAAAAAAGATGGCGACCGGTCCAGGATCGTCCAAGAAACTTCGTGCATGCTAGAGAGACAAGGTGGGATTAAAAACTGCTCGTAAAAACCGTGAATATGAATCATGGGAATGAATGTGCAAGCATGACGAACACGAAAACAGCTCTGCGTCGATACCTATCTCTCTAAGGATGCCAGCAACCAAGTTAATATTAACTGGAGACTGGGGCTGAGACGACGCTTTCTGTACTCACCTAAGCCGACGGAACATCCGCTGGACAAGTAGAGTAGCCTGTGCGAGTAGCGTTCCATCTCGGTATTCGTCTACAGACTGAAATCGCTTTTACAGAATGCTAAGATTCGCAAAACGCATCGCGAACGAGCGAGCCAACCAACCGACCAACCGTTTCAAACAGAGCCGCTCTCCCTTCAACGAGAAACGAGGCACGACAGAAAACACAGAAAACGACAGAACCACACGGACGGACACACTCACTTCTTTCTTTTGCCGGTAGTAGTTTTATCGAACAGTTTTTAGTCCGTTTCGCCCACATTACCTACGTGTACGCGAAACTTTGCTTTTTTTTTTGTTTTTTTTTTTAATCCTGCGAACTAAAGGCTGACTAAACGTATATCTGGAAAAACAGCAACCATCCCACACTATTAACATCGAAAAAAAACAAAATCGTGAACGCCGCCGCGTTAACGAGGAAAAAAAACATGTGAGGCGCAAAAAACACGCAAAAAAGGACACAAGGCGACGCAAGACAAAGAGACCAAGGCAACATGCAGCGACAAACACGTATATATTTCTATTTTATTTACAAATGTATCGTACAAATAATCGTAGCTGGTCGAATTACCACCGTGGCGTCTCCGGTGCAAACGTATATGTGCTTAACACGTCGTATCTCCGCGGCTTGATCCGCACGTTTCGATCGGTTCAAAAGCCGATATATCATAATTTTTAGATAGTCAAAATTCGTTCGATGTTCGAGGCGATCTCAACGTCGAACGGATATCGATCATCTAAAACATGTTCTCCGGGTTACCTAATAAAAACGGGACACGCGCGAGACAAGTCGCGATCGCGGCGAAAATTCGGAAACAACGCGGCAGATAGTAGATCTCTCCAACCGTGTTTCGTGAGACAAAAGCAATGCTAAAAATTTGCAGAAAGTGCGACGCGTGCAGCCAACGAGAGTCCGCTACTTGAACCCCTTGTCTACAATTCTTACGTTCCCTTGAATTGCTCTTGAAATACTTGAAAGCTTGAAAAAAGTTTGATTACAATCGAATGTTCGTTGCAAGACAAAGAGTTCAACAATGTCACCGAACACCCTCGCGCGCCCGCGCGCGCGAGCTTGCGATTCGATATTTGGCTATGTCTCCACCAAAGGGATAAAAAGGGCAACCTTCTAATTGGTGTTTTGTTGCCGACGATAGCAAAACGTTTGCCATAATTAATATATATATTATTATATAATATTATATATTATTATATATTATATTATATTATATAATAATATATATAATATTATATTTATAATATAATATAATATTTATATAATATGTATATATAAATCTCGGACGTTTCCCCTTAAACAGTTTACAGTTAACAGTCTAAAAGTGAAGTTGAAAGTTTGTTCCCGCACCGTTTGCCATTACAAACATAAAAAAAGAAGGAAAAACGGCAGCAGCAGAAGATGCAGACAGCAACCAACGACTCTTATGTGCTCAGCGTTTCTGATTTTGCTTGGCCGTGACGGAAGGAAGCGAAAGGCGATCACGGTCGAACACGATCGGCTTTAGAAATCGAGAATCATCCCTATGGTGGACACGTAGCTTTCTCGGTTGGTCAGAGTAAATCGCGCTGAAAAGAAAACCGATTCGAGATTGCAGCGCAACACACAGCCATGCACTTGTGCCTAGAGTATCAGTCTTTTGCGAGTGGGTTCGCAAAAATGTACACAAGCAAACCAATTACGTGAAGAAGAAAAGTAAAAACTTTAGTCCGAACGAGCGTTCGTAACTAAACGGTAGTTTCCAATACCTCTCGACTGATGATCGGCTGTGTCGACGAGATGCAGGCTGCGTTCGTGACGAGCGTCGGGACAACACCGCTGCTGTTATTCCCGGTATTGTCGGCGGCGGTCGTGGCCGCGGCCGCGGCCGCATTTGCGGTCGCGATCGCGATCGCGCTCGCAGCCGTCGGCGTCGGCGTGGCCGTCGCGGACGCGGCGTCGGACGCGATGCCCGAAGACCACGTCGACGGATTCCCGGATGGGCCCATCAGCGGCGAATTGTTGCTCGACAAAACGCTGTCCGCCGAGCTCGAGGTTCGTCTTCTCATCGATTCTTCGCTGGACGACTTCAGGAGTTCCTTCTCGCGTTCCTCGTCCCTGGACAAACGACCAGACAATCTTCAAAGACCCTCTCACCAGTCAAGATCGAATCGAGAAATAGGTGCCCGCTGCGAAAAGTACGGTCTCGCATCTCGACCTTGTGTACACGAGATTGTCTTGAAAGCATGGACCAATGGCAACGTAGGACCCAGAGATCCATGCTACGTATACAAGGTTAACACGTTGAATGCCACGCCGGTTTTACAGAAATTGACCCCGGCTCCACGATGAATTTTCTTTTATGTGATACATATAATGTTGAAATATTATCTGCTATAGATAAGTTACAGTGTATAACCATGTTTGACATGTTAATTGCTACAGGGGTCACTATTTGTATTGACGATGGTAATAATACAAAATTTTAGATATTGACATTTGTTATTGATTTTAGATATTGAAATTATATATATTTCTATCAATTTGGGCGTGCCGGTCACCGGTGGCCCCCATGGCGTCACCGCTAAGTTAAGTGCCGGTCACCGGTGACCCCCATGGCATTCAACGTTTTAATGAGACAGATTCGATCGATCGCAACGAACAGCTAAATCCCGACGAGATCGAGAATATGCTACACGGCTCCTTTGTTGCTTTCGCTCGAATTTCTCGGCACCGCAGGCCAAGAAACGTGACGCGACACCGCTAAGAGACGAATGCGCTAACACTAAAAAGCATTTTCGGTGAATATAATTGGCCGTTGCGTGTGATTGAGTCGCACTTACTTTATCTTGATCATAATATATTTATCGGGAATAAGCCCCTCTCTACCAGCCAAGGCACCTCGCCACCAGTCATTACTGACTTGCGTGTACAGAGTCAAGGTATCCCCCTTTTTGAAGCTTAACTCTCTTTCGGACCTTGCATTGAAATCGAATTGCGCTGTGGCTTCAAGGTTTTCCGATTCTGGGAATACATAAAAGGAACGTAGATCGCGCACTGTTGGATTCCGAAGGTACGGCATTGATGATCGATCTCGCACTCACCATCCTCGGACGGGTACACCTCCGAGTCCATGTCCTCTTGGACCTGGTCGGTCGGCGAGTCGCCCACGTCGCTGCCAAGAAAGGAGACAGAATTTCAGAAACGGTTCGCCGGTGCATCGAATTTCGAGCGGGTACACTTACGCGTCGTCCGGTTCCCTACTGATGTACTTTTCGTACTGAGTACCTCCAATGTCCTCGGGGAATATCTCCTCGCAGAACGTGATAATGTTCTTGATCAGCTCGTTCACTTGATTCTGGTACTGCACCTGATCCTTGTCCTCCGGCACGGGTACCAACGTCGGACCGAAGCAAATCGCAAGGTTGTAAGGATCCATCATGTTCTCGTCCGAGAATTCTGAAAGGCTGCGGGAAGGAGGTTTGTTCGTTTTGGTTTCGCTCGTGAAGAAAAAGAAACGGGCACACGAGGCACGTGGCGTACTTACTGATTTAAAAATGCGAAAAGATATCGCATTACAATAACAACCGGTCTTGGAAGACTCGAAATCAATTCCTTCATCTTGTTGACGAACTCCTGCTTCGACTCCAGCTGCGCCAATTCCATAAGGTGCTCGAAGTAAATGATAGGAAACAGAGGCTCCCTTAGCTCTCTCAAATAGAGCTTCAACACGCCGGCCACGCTGTTGATGTCCGACGCGTCGGTCACGTCGGCCAACGGGTCCTCTCCTCTTTCGAACCATTCGCGGAAATTGTTGATCTCCACCTGAGACCCCGAGACCCGAAAAATCCCTTGGTGATGGAGGCCGTAGAGATTGATCACTCTGATGCAGCTCTTCATGATCAACGGTATCTCCTGATTCGTGCTCTCCAAATATTCTTCTAACGAGCCGCCGAACAGCTTCGGCTGGCCGTTCATCTGCAGCCGGCCGATACGTTTCCGCCGGGCCTGTTTCTGTTTGGTCGTCGACAGCGACGGGTTCGGGCTCGCGGTCGAGCCGTCCAGCAAGCTCTGCCTGATGTATTCCTGCTTCGCATCTAGTCTAGCTATTCTGGAGGTGCCAAGCAGATACTCCCTGAATTTCTGCAATGTCCCGCAAGCACAAACACGATCACCGTGGGCACGTTAACCGCTTTCTCCTTTCCCGTTTGTTTACCGCGCGGTCTAATTTTAACTCACCGTGAGGTAGAATTCTTCGGTTTCTTGCCTGTCGGCCCTGAGCTTGATTTGCAAGGTCTCCGGAGGCCTCGACGTAGGCACGGCGTTCTCTCCGAAATACCTCGAGCAGTCGTAGTCCTTCGCTGTCAGCATCTCCAAGAGGCTGGCTTCCGCCGTCTCCAACGTTTTCCATACTTCCTCGGACTCGGTTCTCAAGGACGTGACCCTCTGCTGCAGTTGCGTCAAACGTTGCTCCATCTCGGCGTGCAACAACTTTTGCAATTCGGGTTCGGGCGCCTGCAAAACGTCGAGCCTTGTTAACATCGCGGACGTTAAAAAGAGTATATCAACAAGTTATCTGTTGGTTCGGGAAAGTTTACTTCGTCTCCTCGCTGGCCTTGAAACTCGAACTTCTTCGGGATCATGAACGCGGAATGATGAGACTCCAGAAATCGCTGCTTGTCCGCTCTGGAGTCTAGAGCACCGACGCAGGCGGCCAGCTGCTCGGCGCCCGACTGCAATGAACGTTGTCTGCCCTCCTCCGCGCTGCAGTGCATCAGCAACGCGCGAGCGATGCAATTATGGAAGCCAAAATCCATGCACTGAAACATTCGTACGCTCAGTCTACCTGTTGCCGATCGAGCTGCACGATTACTGGTAGCCAATAGCCGGTAACTGGTCGTTAAGCAGGTAGTAGGTCAGCTGCACGCCATCGAGAAGCCAGTTCAGTGCTCTTTTAAGGCTCGTCGAAACTGGTACAGTTCGCGCACAATTTCACCGATAAGGGGAAACCGAACGAACTACGCTAGCCAGAATTTCTTCCCGGTAGGAAACGTTATAGCGTGGTCGTAAACTTGACTTTACTGAATCTTACAGACACCACAGATCAAAAAGCTATATACAGGGTGTGTCCCAAAAATGTCTCGCTATCCAAAAGTAGGGGATTCCTGAGGTCATTTGAAGCAACTTTTTCCTCAGCGAAAATGCAATCCGCGGCTTCGTTTACGAGTTATTAACGAAAAACAGTGACCAATCAGAGGCGAGATCATTTGGCGGCGCGAGACGGTCGAGCCAATGAGCGGAACTGGGCTCCGTGCACTCGTTGGCTTGTCCGCAGCGCGCCAACCGAGCTCGTCTCTCATTGGTCAGTGTTTTTCGTTGATAATTCGTAAACGAAGCCTCGGAGAAAATTTTCGCAAAGGAAAAAGTTGCTTCGAATGAACTCAGGAACCTCCCATTTCCGGATTGCGAGACAATTTCGGGACGCCCTGTAGATAACGTAGTCGTTTCAAGGATACGGAAAGTATGCGAGAAACTTACGAATATATGAGTCGTTTATTTTGAAAGTGGCATAAATCACTTTGTTTTTAAGTCGATATATTTAAGGGTTTGCGTTTTAACACATTTAAAAATATGGATGCTAACTTTCGAGAAGATTTACTTGTATTTGTTATCTCAGGATACTGATATTTCTCTCAGTAGAAATAATTTGAGAGAAAAATATTAAAAAATCCACTTTTCATTACGGTAAAGTAATGAATTTCCCGCAATTAATTTCCTGAGTACAGCGACTTACGCCACTTTCAAAATAAACATGTTTGTTATACCGTTAATTAGCAAAACTTCTCTCGAACAAATTTCAATAGTTCTCAACTTATTGATTGCAAATTTTTTAAAAATGAAAAGATACCGTTCAATTGTAATTAGTGTTACCATTAACTCGATTTTTTCTTGAAAAAGTGACTTATGCCACTTCCAAAATAAACGGCTCATATTACCAACTTGATCCGTTCGAATAACCTTTTCTCTACTTCCGTCGTTCGCCATCGTATCGTCGTCGTTCACCTGACTTTTTGCTGATGGATAAACGCGCGGTAAAGAAAAGACGTCGAACCGAAAGAGATTTCGCTAGTTCCTACGACCTTGAGCGAAGCTCAAGACTTTCCACGCCCGTGCTTCCGTCACTTGTGTCGTCCCGGTGGCCGAAACACGAGTACTTCAGCTGTCGATCGATTCTACGGCCACGCTATATCTCTTCCACGAAGGGCACAACGTCGTTGTAGCAACTCACGTCGATGAGATCCGACAGATCGTCCACGAAGTACTTGTGTATCGTCGTGTTCGAGGCCTCCAGGCAAAGAATGTAATCGTTTCTCGCTTTCAACGCTTTCAGCTTCGCCTCTTGGTACTTGTTCTTCCTCTGAAACGAATCAAAGGGGAATACAGGTCAGTCCGATCAATTCTAATCGGCACCACGGCGCGTCTCTCGCCCGTCCTAAGGACGCCCGCTATTCGTGTCCCACGATGGGAACCCGGGTTCGTGTCGCCGCAGCTGCGGACGCCGCGCGCGGGAACCAAACTCTCCTGTCCGTGGGATCGTATAACTCGTTGGGAGTCCGTTTTAACGCAAACGCGATCCTCGATCTGCCATCAAAATCTTGCCGCGTTATGGGAACGCATTTTCACCCGTCGCTTCATCGAATCCCGAGCGAACTATTTTAGCCGGCTGGCTGAACTAGCAAATGTAATATAAATGTATTAGGTTGGGGAATAAGTTCGTAGCGTTTTTATATATATATATATTTATATTTAAATATATATATTATATTATATTATTATATTATATATTATATATATATATATATATTATAATATGAATTATATTATATTAAATTATATTAATTTAATATAAATAATTATATTTAATTTATATTTAAATATATATTATATAGATATCTATATATTTATATATATTATATAAATATATATATTTCACAACAAAGTGTATAATATTCATTCGATAGAGCTCTTTCTGCTCTACAAAACTGTGCTAATCGTCTTTCTGAGTAATTTAATCTTTTTATTACTTTCGAGGCTTAGAAATGGAATATCCAGGAGGTAAAAAAGCAACATTTTCGACACCTTCTCTTCTTCGCTCTTCATCGAGGCCAAAAAGCTGCCGAAGCAGCCCGGGACATTTGCAACGTACACGGAGAAGGTGTCGTAGGCGAGTCTACAGCACGGAAATGGTTCGCGAAGTTCAAAAACGGCGATTTCGACGTCGACGACACGGCCCGCAGAGCGGAAGACCTTCTGAATTCGACGAAGAGCGCCTCGAAGCACTGTCGAAGGAGGACGGTCACCGAACAAGTCGTGAATTGGTCGAAAAAATGAACTACGATCATAAAACGATTCTCGATCGTCTTCATTCAATGGAATTTTCCGAAAAATCGGGAGCCTGGGTGTCTCGCGAGCTTAACGAAAACAACGAAGAAAGATCGCCTTCGAATTGCTCGATAAAAACGCTACCAACTTATATTCCCCAACCCAACAGATACTCCGTTCAGCTGCGAACACGGTGTCTCCAGAAGGAAACAGAAGGCGGAGTGTACGTCTGAACGACAGAACACGGTTTTCGAAACTCGACGGACGCCGTTCACGACGTTTGAACGTCGGTCACCAGGCATCGAAAGGTCGAATCGCCTGTATCGCGGGAGCGGCTTCGGTAAACGAGGAGGAACGAGTGCGCTTCGAAAGTTCTATTTTTGTGAGCGACGCGGAATACGACCTTTGATGCGAGAGATTTCAATTTGGACCGGAAACGTATAGTGTGTGCCGTGGATTTAGGGAGGTTCTAAAATTAACGCGACCGGCGGGATCTTTCGAAGTCGTATATGAATGAAATCGTGGGGTGTATTCGATGCAGAAACGGGGGATGAACGGGGCGCGGAGACCGGGGAAGGAACACGAGGGGTGGAACGAACGTTGGAGTCGAGAACGGAGGGGGGGATGGGGGGTGGGAGGGTGGGGGGCGGAGGAAAGCCGGCGAAAGAGGAAGAGGAAGAAGGACAAGGAAAAGGAAGAGGGGAGGAAACGTGGATAGAGACAAGGACGCGAGTAACGAGCGCTCAACGAGGGAACTACGCGAGGAAAATCGATAGAACGCGGGGCGGGATGGAGAGAGCGCGGGCGTGTTGAGTGCAGCCCCCGGAGTTTGGTCTGGAATTCGTGGGTTGCGAAGGCAGAGGCAGGGTCAGGCGCCGACGTCGACGTCGACGGCAACGCCGACAGTCGAATAATCCGAACCCCCAGCACCTGGCCTTGAGTCCGTCCCCTCGTTAGTCTACCTTGTTCACTTCCTTTTCGATGAGCTTGTATTTTTTGCTGCGCGCGAGCTTCTCCGGAGGAGCGTTCGCAACCTCCAGCTTGCTGCGTTGCTGCTCCGCGACACGAAGTTTCGTTTCCGCTTGCCTCGACTCCGCTTGGTAAGCCTGGTACGTCTTCATCGTCGTATGGAGCTCGTGCAGCACCCGCAGGATCTCCTCGTGTGTCTCGTAGCCTATCTCACGGCACTGGAAAATAATCGAGAGACGACGCGCTGTCCTTAATCGTTTTCGCTGTACACGCCGCGCGGATTTTCAGATGAAAATCAGATGATAAAATGACATAACCGAAGCCCGGCGACACGGGGAAAATATGGCGGAGATACGGCGGGATGCCGTCGCAAACCAGGGTCGGCAAAGCGTAAATACAAGCAACGGGGCACACGTATTATACTATTATACTATTCTATATATTCTATATATATCTATATATACTCTATATATTCTATATATTCTATATATTCTATATATATTATATATATTATATATACTATTCTATATATTCTATATATTCTCTATATACTCTATATATATTATATATATTATATATACTATTCTATATATTCTATATATTCTCTATATACTCTATACTTTTATATACTCTATATACTATTATACTATTATTACGTATTATAATACGTATTATAGGTTCATTAGTCCAGCGATAAAAGTTCGTTCGCTCCATTGCGCGCTGCGCTTCGCCGGCGAAACATTTTCCCGGACAATCCGGCAATCGATGCGAGAAGATAACGTTGCTCCCGATTAAGATGATAGCCAACGCAGACGTCGGAAACTAACGGAACAACGCTGCTGTCTCTCACGGCGCAAACTTACCGATCCAGAGGGGAATTACAAATAAAGCGAATGTTCTGTAACCTGTACGATACCGGTACATGTGTACGGTACACGACGGTACGCTGGTGTTACTGTTACTAAATTCAGGGATACGGATACCTTTCGGTGGTATGCTGCTGCATACCGAGCCTGCAACCGGTATCGAATAACCGTACAAACAAAGATATACGCGACGACGACTCCGAAAGTGTAACAATGAAAGATCGGCCACTTTCTTTCGAACCCGCTTCTTCGGAGAACACGAATTCGAGCCTACGGCCGGGCGAAAACGAATTCGTGCTCGCGTAACAAGGACAATTGGTTGCCCCTTAACACGGCTTCACAAACGGCTATTTATTTCCCATTGATCCAATAATATCCTCGGCTGGCCCGTCTACAATGTCAATAAGTATCGAGGGAAGTTACGCATCTCCAAAGACGTCGAGAACGTGTTGCGACCACCACCACACACACGCGCTTACCGGCTCTCGCGAGCAAGCAATAGAACAAGAATAATAGTATCTACTCACACGCTTGTATATCCGCTGGACGTCTTCCATCACCTGGTTTAGACGACCCACGAGGTGCGTGCTATATACTTCCGAAAGCGCCGCATGGTCTCTGCTCAAGGACTTGGTCTCCTTGATGAGTTGTTGCCAGCAAGCGTAGCTGGAGAACAGTGGCCACTGTTCTCGTCTAAAAATCGTTTCAGTTTACCGGTCGGGTCTGAACATGTGTTTAAAATTCGAATCGAATGTGCCGCTCGAAATCAATGGGAAATAAAAAAAAAGAACAAGAAAAAAGACATGCGGCCCGGACAGCTGCAACGGTATACGATGTATCGAGGCTTCGAAATCGTTGCGCACCGTTCTTAACCTTTTAGGCACGACGCGCCACTATAGCGGCTTCCGCGGATATCATCTTTTAGAATGACACGCCACTATTTCGCGGATGTCATCTCTCTGGACGACGCACCACTATAGTGGCTTGCTCCAGTAGCTCACTCGCTCATCGTTTGAACCAAATAATCGTCTTCATATGCATTGTTTCGCACTTCTTTTGTCTTCGCATCGATTTACAACAGTCTACAGGGTGTCCGAAAAATGTCTCGCAATCCGGAAATGGCGGGTTCCTCGGATCATTTGAAGCAACTTCTTCGTTTACAAAAATGTTCTCCGAGGCACCGTTAACGAGTTATCAACGAAAAACAGTGACCAATAAGAATCGAGTACGGCCGACGCGAGGCGGCCCAGCCAACCAGCGCGCGAAGCCCAGTTCCGCTCATTGGCTCGGTCGCCTCGCGCCAGCTGCGCTCGCCTCGCATTGGTCACTGTTTTTCGTTGATAACTCGTTAACGGTGCCTCGGAGAACATTTTTGTAAAGGAAAAAGTTGCTTCGAATGGCCTGAGGAACCTGCTGAGAACCCGAACTTTCGGATTGCGAGACATTTTTGGGGTACCCTGTATATACAGACAGAAAAAACAGTATCAGACTCTGCCGTCCAGAGAAATAGCCTCGCGCAAAATTCAGCCGTACCTAAAAGGTTAACAGACCGACGGGGACTCGCTGCGATTGCAAGAATCGGTCGAGTCGAACGGATCGCATTATAATTTACCGCATTGTACAAGAACGAACCAAGCTCCACAGCGATCTATACCGGCTCGCATCCCGCGTCTTCCGACGGTTTCGCGATCGGTCCGTGCGCGAAAGCAGGATATATGGTATGTATATAGGTATATATATGTACTTTTGCTTTTGCTCCTTGTGCCTGAGCTGTATACTTCTCGCCATCTTGTCGAGCGACTTGCTGTAATCGAGCTCCAGCTCTGCTCTCTTTCGAAAAAAATCCTGAAGCTCCGCGACGAGGGCGACTTGCGCCTCCATCCGGACGTCGAGACATCTCAGCTGTTCGTTCAGCTGTAGCCGTATGTCTGCAAGAGGAAAGGAAAACGATCGCGAGATTAGAACGAGATTATTTCTACAGTCCGGAATCGTTTCGGATGATTCGGTCGATGATCCGTTGTTCCGCGCGTCTCTCTCTCTCCCTCTCGAAACGTCTCTATCCCATTGCCGGAAACACGATCGGCCGCGATCCGATAACGATCGGCTTTACCCCGTCCTCTTTTTGGTTAATCGATAGCTGAATTGATTAATACGAAAATGGAAGTTTCGAATCCCCCCCCCCCATCGTTCTCCCAACAACGATGGATTTCGATCAAATTCTTCGAGCGAAACTCGGTTGCCGACCGGTATTCATCGCAGCACCGCGTATCGATTCTTCATACCTTCGTAGCATGATTCATCCCTCTAGCAAAAGAGGAGAGATTTTCGACTTCTTGCGGGGGTGAAACGACGCACGCACGAGTTCATGCCACGCACGCGTAAACACACTACGCGTATATACGCTGTTAGAGCCCGGAACACGCGAGACTTTCTTTTTTTCCATTTGAATCGAGACAGCCAATTTGTATCGGCTATATTAGCGATTATTATTTAATCTTCCGGTTAAATTCGCGGACGATCTTTTATACTTGAAAACGCGCGTGCGTGTGTCAAATATTCCAGCGATATTCTAGCAATATTTTCGATCGTCGACGGTGACAATGTCATCATCGATGCCAGGCGTAAACCGCGCGGAACTACTGTATCGATTCAAGTTCGTAGATTCGTGGCAAAAAAACGCAAGGAACGAGCGAACTGAAAAGAGAAGAAAAATTCGACGCGTAACTCCCGAAACAGCTTCTGTTTTTTCCGTATTTTACCATTCGAATTCGCTGACCCGCGCTCAATGAAATCGTAGAATATTCGACGGGGCTGCGACGCGAGGGGCTCCGAGATTCTAGGAATCGGGGGAACGATTCCCATGAAAAGATCGATGGGTGGTCGAATGAACGGACGGGCATGGCCGCGCCGCCATTTACCTTTCGTCAAAGCTTCCCATTCTTGGCGTCCGGCGAGCTTGAACATTTTTTCTGCGTAATCCGTCAAGTTCGCTGGTATCTCTCTCTTTCTCTCTCACTCTCCCTCTCTCACTTTTTTTCTCGTCCCCTTTTCTCCCTCCCTCACTTTTCCGTTTCGTCTGTTTCGTCGGAGACGGGTGTCTTCGGTTCCGACCGTAACACACAAGTTTTTTTTTTGTTTTTTTTTTTTCGCGAGCCGCAATTTCGTGTGGTAATCGTTTCACGTATCCGGCCGCGTATTATCGACAGCCTCGCGCAATTCCCATTTTACGAAATTCCGTTGGGTTTTCACTGCGTGGGGCGGATTAGATTACGTGTGTTCCCCGTGTGGCTCGATCACTTCAGGCGATTCGCATCTAAATTTCATGGCACACATCATCATCATCATCATCATCATCATCATCATCATCATCGTCGTCGTCGTCGTGAAAATTTCAAATTGCTTTAGTAGGGTGATGGGGGGCGTGGGGTGGGGTGAGTGGGGGTGGGATTGCGACACAACAACGACGTGCATCGGGCATGGGCGCTATCAATTGCCCCGGGCACCGTTCGAGATCGAGAGCGTCATCATCGACGGTGTCTCCTCTTTCTCCGTTGTCGTGCGCCCCCGGGGGCGATCCGGAAAGCTCTCCGGGGCAAAGTGCAATTCGTCGCCTCGTGCTCGATGCACATGCGGCACAATGACGGTGAACGATGACGTCGAACGAGCTCGATGAAAAATGACAGAAGAAAGTAATCTAATCGGGAGGAGCTCGCGGGGCGAGAGATGTGGACCAACGCGATTAGATCGCGCTGCTTTGCTCGGCGTGACTGTGACTAGACGCGACCCGATTATACGAGTACGCGTTACAATGCCGATTCGTTGCCTGGAAAATGATGGTAACGTGATGCGATGGTTACTGACCGATGAAAATACCGAGCGTGATTTCGTGTGGAATACTTCGAGGAAGAACAAGAAAAGATTGTACGAACGATCTATCGTGCAGCAGCGAACGTTTACACTTCGGAAATTTCTATACAGTGATGTCTCTCTGATTGACGCCCAGATTGATCACAAAAATGGATAATTTGTTGAAGAGGAGATACGATTATTAGAGCCTTGCGGTTTATTTTCATAGTTATAAATTGACTACAATTATAAACACGAGCCGCAAGGCTTGAACAATCGTAACTCCTCTTCCTAAATTATCTATTTTAGTGGACGATCTGAGCGTCAGTAAGGGAGACATTTCTATACAGTAATGTCTCTCTAATTGACGCCCAGATTGCGCACAAAAATGGATAATTTGGGAAGAGGAGATTATTCGAGCCTTGCGGTTTATTTTTAGAGTTATAGTTATAAATTGTCCACAATTATAAAAACGAGCCGCAATACTCGAACAATAGTATTTCCTTTTCCCAAAATATCCATTTTAATGGAGAATCTGGGCGTCAGTAAGGGAGACATTTCTATACAGTAATGTCTCTCTAATTAACGCCCAGATTGATCACAAAAATGGACAATTTCGGAAGAGGAGATACGATTATTCGAAGCCTTGCGGTTTATTTTTATGGTTATAAATTGTCCACAATTATAAAAACGAGCCGCAATACTCGAACAATAAGTATTTCCTTTTCCCAAAATATCCATTTTAGTGGAGAATCTGGGCGTCAGTAAGGGAGACATTTCTATACAGTAATGTCTCTCTAATTGACGCTCAGATTGATCACAAAAAAGGACAATTTGGGAAGAGGAGATACGATTATTCGAAGCCTTGCGGTTTATTTTTATAGTTATAAATTGTCCACAATTATAAAAACAAGCCGCAATACTCGAACAATAGTATTTCCTTTTCCCAAAATATCCATTTTAGTGGAGAATCTGGGCGTCAGTAAGGGAGATATTTCTATACAGTAATGTCTCTCTAATTAACGCCCAGATTGATCACAAAAATGGACAATTTGGGAAGAGGAGATACGATTATTCGAAGCCTTGCGGTTTATTTTTATGGTTATAAATTGTCCACAATTATAAAAACGAGCCGCAATACTCGAACAGTAGTATTTCCTTTTCCCAAAATATCCATTTTAGTGAACAATCTGAGCGTCAGTAGGGGAGACATTTCTATACAGTAATGTCTCTCTAATTGACGCTCAGATTGCCCATAAAAATGGACAATTTGGAAAGAGGGGAACGATGTTGTGCATCGTTCCCTACCGTTTGATCTTTCTCGTGCTACGGTAAGCAAATCCGCAATCGGCGCAAACCGGCTGAAGCAGCCTTACGTGTTCTAGCCTAATGCGCATAGGTAGCTTAACGGAACGCTTTAACGGCTATCAATGTCCGTTGGCGATCAAGGTTGCTCGATGAAACGGACTCGCTGTTCTAAGTAGGTGTTCTCTCGGCCGACAATAGCGACCGGTGACTTTTGAACAGTATTAAAATTCGATTTCTAGGACATAGCCGTCGAGTAGCGACGCGTGTGTAAAGGTCGATCGAACGATTGAATTGTTACGAGAGAAAACTGAATGCTCGGTGACATAAAAAGTGCAGCAACAGCTCCTCGAAGCTGCTGCGCCTATTATAGCCCGAGAGAGGATTCTGTTAATAGAATGTAACTCTCTTTCTCTCTTTCTCTCTCTCTCTCTCTCTCTTTCTCCCTGGAACGGTAAGTTGGCGTATCGCGAGCATACGCTCCGCGATTATCGGCTCGGATCGGCTTCAGATAACGATGCACGTTGTTGCGTAAAGTTTTCAAAGAGCAACGGACACAGTTTTCACAGCGCGTTGGCTATGCAGAGAATTATTTTTAAATTGCCTTCGAGTACCGGCTTAATAGGCCATTTATGCCACGGAGGAGAGTCCAATGGCCAAACGATCGCAAAGTACCTACATGTTATGCACGCCACCGACACGCAGAACGCGTTCCGATTAAATCCGGGCTCGTTATAGAAACGGAAATCAAACGGAAATTTCGTCGTTCCGGCTGGAATCTTGTTTCGGCCTCGTGCCGCGAACGAAAGTTTCTTTCGCGCGACTTTGTCAAACTTCTCGGTTTATCGCGCGTATCGTGCCTGCAGTTTTGCGTTCGTCGCCGTCGGAACGCAATAAAATAGGAACAACGTTCAAGCTTGGAAAATTACTCGCGAAACAGTATCTAAAGCTGTAGTCACACAGTGGTATGCGTTGTATGTTAACCTGTTCAACGAGATTACGTGCTAACGATACCCGACAATTTCTGGAACAAAAAAGCGTTGACATCGGACCGGTGGAATTTACTGGACGCGTTTCCCGGTTTAGCCTTAGTCATCGTAACACGATCGTTATTGTTCGCTAACGCGATGTCATTTGCTAAACTGCTCCGCAAAAGCTCCGGTAAGCCTAGAAGAACAAGACCGAAAGTATAGGCGTGAACGTACAGTGCCCGGGCGAGTTCTCCGCGTGATTGCGCCTCGTTAATATTCGTTTCGTCTCGAATTGTTTCGAAGATGCAGCCCGTCCCAGTTACGTCGGACACCCTGTACGGTTTCCGCTCCGCTAACGCAGTCACTGTCAACGACGTGTGTACACGTGTCGCCCCGGGATTTCTCACGGGAAACCGCAGTCACACGTGTACCGACGCTTCGACGATTAACAGTTCACGAATCAAACAAAATAAATCGACGCGATCTTTTTCCCCCTTCTCTCTGGAATTTTCGAGACGTTTAACCGAAAAATAAATATAGTCGCGTGCATTAATATATTAGGTGTACCGGAAAGTTCTGTCCGATAGTGTCACTCTTTAAGTTTCAATCCATATGCACATGTTGATTTGAGACATGTATGACTATCTCTCTTTATCATTGCATTTACACACATGTACTCTCCTAAATAAACTGAAACAGATGGTAGAGAAAATATTTCGGAAGCAATTTTTCGAAAAATACGAACCAGTTCTTGTTATCCCGAAATAACTAAAATATTCATCGGTGTGAAGAGAAATTGCATTTCTAAACTAACTTTTGGGTTATTCGATTGTTCATTCGGTTATTCATTCTAGCAAATATTTTATTTTATTCTTTTTTATAAAATAAATTACTTTTATATATTTCTTGACTCTAGCATCGATATTGCAGAGAATTGAATTCTTTACGTATGTTTATTCTACCGGTCAAATATCGCCAACAAAGGGCTAGCTTTTCGTTTCTATTTCAAAGAAATAAATCGCTTTTGTATTTAGTAAATTCTATATAAAATCGCGATAACGAAATTGACACGATTTTATGGCGTAAGATGTTCATGAAACCGGGCACTAATCGAAGAATTTGAGTCACTTAAAAAACGTGTACATTACACTTGTACTCTTCTGCTCGTCTTGTATAGTTGGTTCGATAAATTTGAAAATTGTTCGCTCGATGTTTGTATGTATTAGGTCTACCGGAAAGTTCTGTCCAATAGTGTCACTTCAAGTTTCAATCCGTATGCACATGTTGATTTGAGACATGTATGACTATCTCTCTTTATCGTTGCATTTACACACATGTACTCTCCTAAATAAACTGAAACAAAGATGTCTCATGTCATTATTAAGCGAGATCGTGAAAACATGGCTACCGATGATAATGCCAGACCACATGCTGCTTCGGCGACTCGTCAGAAAATCGCAGAGCTAGGCTGGGAAATTTTGTCGCATCCACCATACTCCCCAGACCTAGCACCCTCCGATTATCACTTGTTTCTGTCTTTGCAAAACTTTTTACAGGAAAAAAAATTCAAAACCGAAGCTGATGTCGACCAAGCACTAGTCGAGTTCCTCGCCTCTAAAAATAAATCATTTTTTAAAAATGTCATTTACAAGTTGCCATCACGCTGGCAAAAAGTCATAAGTAACGATGGAAAGTACATTCTACAATAAATATTATTAAATGTATGAAAATTATGTTACATTTCAATTCAAAAACGGACAGAACTTTCCGGTTAATAATTTAGTCGATTTAGTCGACATTAATAATTTAGCCGCGATCTTTCGAATCCCTAAAAGTAAGCTACCGTCAGATTGTAGATTGCGTTTAAAATATTTACATTGTACGAGAATGTTTGAAGTAAAGTCAAATTACGTCATATCCTGTGCGTGGATAGCTTGTGGCCGCTCGGAGACTGCACCAGGCAAACGCCTACAATGTTGTATAGGGTGTCCCAAAAATGTCTCGCAATCCGTAAATAGCGGGTTCCTCGAATCATTTGAAGCAACTTCTTCCTTAACAAAAATTCTCTCCGAGGTACCGTTAACGAGTTATCAACGAAAAACAGTGACCAATGAGAGGCGAGCTCGGCTGGCGCGAGGCGACCGTGCCAATAATCGGAACCGGGCTTCGTGCGCTGGTTGGCTGGGCCGCCTCGCGTCAGCCGTACTCGATTCTTATTGTAAAGGAAAAAGTTGCTTCGAATGACCCGAGGAACCCGCCACTTTCGGATTGCAAGACATTTTTGGGACAGCCTGTATGTTTTGCCAGATGTAAACTCAACGATTCAAACTCTGGAAAACTTGTATCGGTTCGATAGTATGAGCTTTAGGTTCGAACCTAACGATTTCATGTTTGTCGATCTACTAGCGAACGTATCAACCACGTAGAGCAGGGGTGTCAAACTCGCGGCCCGAGATGAACATTTTTGCGGCCCAGTCAATATATCCGACGCAAAGTAAAAATAAAATAGAAATAGCCTCGGCCAATAAAATTTCTCCCGAAGTAGGAAAGATAGTATCAGAGAAGAGATGTCAAGTATCGGGACGTAAACAATAATTTAACTTTATATATGTTTATTACAATGTACTAGTCAAAATAAAAATATTCGTTTCTATGATTTATTTTTATTATATATTTATTTATTTTTATATATATATTTATTATTTCTATGATTGATTTTTTTTTGCGGCCCACCTAAAGTTAAGCATTGTTTATTTGGCCCAAGTTAGCTTTTGAGTTCGACACCCTTGACGTAGAACAAACGAGTATCAGAAAGGGAAGCTGCGCCGCGTTTAACGGCACAAGATAGAATAAAACAGTTTGTCCGTGGGTTTGTTCGTTCGTCGGTTCGTTAGTGCATGCGTGGCGTTCGTTCGGCAACGAAGCGAACGCCCACGGTCGATCGGGAACGGTGGACTGTTAGGCACAATTGCCCTTAAATTGAGACGTACTTTTGTCCACGGTGTTTCGGTTCGACCCCGCTCAACGCTTTGACAACCGGCGTCACGCACGCGTGACTTCTCTCTGACACGAGTCTCGGTTCCCGGGGCCGGTCTTACGAAACTGCCGCGATTCCTTTCTCGCGGTGAAACGAAGTAAACAGTATCTTTTACAATATCTCGTTGCTCCCTTCGAGCGACGAGACGCGTGTCGGTTTCTATGGGTGTCTTTAAAAGAAGAAACGACCGGTGCTTGACAACGTAACATTTTTCAGCAAAATACGAGGTCATCGTAGCGGTAGAAACGGCATCGGGCGCGACGAATGTGCAAACTGCGAGAAACTGGACACTCGTGGAAGACGCACGAGAAATAAATAAAAAAAAAAAAAAAAGAAAAAAAAAACATTGACACGCTACGAGTCGAGCAGGCTCACGACGCCGAACAACCTGATAAAGCATTATCGCGTATTTAAACGGAAGAAAAACGTCGATTGCAACCGTGTAGAAAGCGCTTAGACAGCGATTACTACGGTAAAATAAACGGAACGCGGTTCTGTTTACACTACTGTCGTGGCGAGCTGCCGACCAACGTAACGTCGCCGCTGTTGTAAACTGTTCCACCTGTATCCTCTACCAACGCAACGGGTTCAGCGTTACTCTGGAAACAGGATTTCATCGATGGCCGGTTAAATTTTCCAACTAAACGCGTTTCACCGTTTTCCGATTATCAGTCGGAAAGAAAAAAAACTCGCAACGCTTCACCGTAGATCTATACGTAAATCTCGTAAGTCTCGTAGATTATTATAACAGAATAATCGCGAAATAAACAAACGTCAGGTGTACACATAATATAATCTGACGTTCTTTGTTCGCGTATTCGATTCCTATCGACCTCGGATTTTCAACGACCAGTCCAACGATTATGTATATATAATTATATACATATTATTATAATTATAGGTATATTATTATAATTATATACATATTATTATAATTATGTATATATAATTCGATCGAGCCAAGCGATCCACATTCCGTAACTCTTGTGCCTGACACTGTATTTACCAAACACCAATTCCGGACAGGTTTCTCCCAGCATTGGCGTTATACCGCAAAACCACTTGCTTCGCGGAGTTCCCGTCGGCCGAACGAATGACACAAACTTTCGTCCGATTGTTTCGAACAAACCGACGTCGCTCGTGAAAACATTGCAGGCATATAACACGCGCACTGAATCGCGCACGGAATAACGGAGAGACACTCCGATAATCGACACGCGCCTTACAGCCTTTCTATTGTCACGTTCGATGGTAAAATCTCGTAAGTAACGAACGATAGGATGGACGAGACGATGTCGGCACGCAGGAGCACCAATGGTTCTCAGGAGAGAGAGGAACGCGAGTTCGATATCCGTAGGTCGCCGCGAGACGACGAGGCAACGAGAAACGTCCTTTCTCTCGTTCGAACACGAATCTCTTCCGAACGCGTCTTACACCTCGAAATGCGGCTACCTTACTGATCGGCTAGTACCAATTATTATACGGCAGTCCTACGCAACGAGAACAAGGGGAAAGGGGGCGCTCCGTGGCGGTTATCGGTATTAATTGCAACTTTGAAGCATCTAAATTCCCTCGATTGGCGTTTTCTACTTTATCGACTTCACGCGAAGAACGGTTTCCTAAACGATCTCCGAGAAAAAACGATCTACGATCAGAAAGATCGTTGTCGGGATTCGGCAAATAATATTTGAATAAATTTATCAATGTTACGCCTCCGTGTTGCTCGTCCGCGATTCGCAGACTTCAACGAGCGAATTGGAGAACAAGCTCGGAAACGAGAACTGCGAAACGAACGGATCGGAACGAGGAATCGAGAGATCGTTCCGCGCCGACAGCTGGCGTCGACTTGTTTCGAGTCGGTCGAGGTCGCGGTCCGTTGCGAAATGACCGGGAACGGATTAGAAACGACTTGGTCGCTGCACCAGAGCTTGAACGAGCCGCGAGAAGAGAGAACTGTGAGAGGTCTGGAAAAGGAATATTTTGTTTGTCCTGGTCGTACGAAACTAGAGGCGTCGCGGGTGTCTCGACGGGAAATCACGGCGGTCGGTTGATCGACGCGATGCCGCGCGGTTTCGACGACCGCGAGAGAATTCTCATGGATCGGTCGCGACCACCAGTCGAGAAGGACTCGGCCGCGCGAACTGACCAGCAACGACAGCCACTCGTTGCTTCGACTCTTGTTAAATTAACTACAATTGCCAGCAAGGCCTGCACGCACGCGCCTTCCTCTCTACGCCTACTGGCTATATTGCCGCGGATACGCGATACGTGTGTCTCCCCGTGCACGTTCACGCATCCGTCTTAACCTTGCGCTCGTGTGCGTTCGACGCGAGCGAATCACCGTGCAGTAGCTCTCCTCTCGGCTACGTGAAATCCGCCGAGCAGCAACGCTGCCGCAACGAGACCCCGAGAGAACACGGCAATTTTCGGGATAAGTCATCCTGCCGATTTGCCGGTTTCCTAATTACCGACGCAAACGCGATCTAACCAATTAGCCACCCTTTCTTATCGACGCCAGGAACGCGGCAGAACCTGCAACGAGATTAACCAAACAAAACGAGGTTAACGTCCGATTTCTACGAATACTCGATGTTTTACCGAAACGCTGCGAACGCTGCTTGTTTTTACTGACCAATGTACGAATAATTCTGTCATTCGTTACACGATGTAGTAATCTGTGAAATAGACTCTTCGTAACGTACGTAGCACAACAGGTTTCAACGTGTTTGGAGGTTATTTTTGAACGTTGAAACTGTCGTCAAAAATAATAATTAATCGATCCTCTAAGCGATCAATTTTCACTTCAACGAATATGACAATTTGCTTAAGTAGGAGAAAACAGGTAAGCAACATTTATATTGGAATTAAGTTGCTGACAGATGATTATCGCCACTAAAATGTCGTCCTTTGCATGTAGTGTCTCAATTAGCAAATTTAGGTTAAGTATTAGAACTTCTGATACTTCATTTGAACGTTGAAACTATCGTGAAAAATAATAATTAATCGATCCTCTGAGCGATCAATTTTCACTTCAACGAATATGACAATTTGCTTAAGAAGGAGAAAACAGGTAAGCAACATTTATATTGGAATTAAGTTGCTGACAGATGATTATCGCCACTAAAATGTCGTGCTTTGCATGTAGTGTCTCAATTAGCAAATTTAGGTTAAGTATCCGAACTTCTGCGCTTCTACCAGATGAGAGTTACCGAATTCGAACTTAAGGGTCTCCAGCGAATCAGTGCAGACCCTTCCTAGAACTCTTGACATACGGCACTCGAAACCTCTTCCGTATAGCACCCTACGGCTTTCTTACCGTATCTACATTTGTATGTATCACATGTGTACGCGGTGTTCGTAAAGTATCAATCGATCTTTATAATAATCTAATTTTATAATATAATGAACATATTGTTGCACTTTGCAGAGATTGGTGCCAAACAGAAAAACGTTGGACAGAACTAACAAGATATATGCACATAATACGTTGGTACAGGTTGCGTTATTGCATTTGAGAAAAAAACGAAACGAAAATGGGTCTCACGATACGACAAAGTAAATTTGGGATCGCGTGATTTCTATGGAAATTGGTATGCAACACAACGTTTCCCTATCCACTTCCTTCCTGTATGATTCGAAGGGAAGCGTCAAATAGTTATTGCGACGTTGGCTCCGTTTGCGTTTCGTTATCTCAATTCTGGTGCAGACCGACGGCCTGTAATTGTGTTGAGGTCGCCTGTGAGTTAACCAGAAACTACGGTGTAATGCGAAGTCAAATAGCAGCGCAATGCTCTCTCACGAGACCAAAATTGCCGATTAGCCGTATATTTCACTATCGTAACCGCGTTGTGTTTTCGATGACACCGTGGCATTCGCTTAACCTGGGTTACCGAAATACCTAGGGCTTTGAACCAGCAAAGACATTGATTCGAGTTCGAAATCTTTTAACGATTCATCCCGAAACAGGCTAAAGCGTTGCAGGACGTCGTCGAAGCCATTCAAAAAAGACCTTCTGATTTTCCGATGTATAGTCCACGCGATACCGAGGGTCTTTGCGACCGGAAACTGTGCTTCACTGCCGGTACGCCATATGGTAACGAGAACATATTGGTTCGTTGAACAGACATACGATCCGAAATTCTATTTCGATGAATCGTTAGAGCTTACGAAAGCGAAAAGAACTGTTCTACAATTACTCGGACGTCCTCGAAAAGCTCGGATAAGTTACGATCAATCATGCAACGTAAAGATGATCTTTTTTTTCTCTCTGTTCCTGTCTATTTAATGAAATTACGCCGTACAGAATAATAATCAGTTGTTTCTTGTTGTCCCTCAAAGATTCAGAACAACAGCCGTTCCTAATGATATTTTGAGGTGTTCGAAAGACACACGGTGCATGTTAAAACCCGAAACGGAAAGGTACGACGGGAGTGAACGAGAAAAGGATGACCATATGTCTGTATATGTACGATGGAAACGAAGACAATGATCCGGTGAACCAAGAAACGCGCGAGGAAATGAACCGGTAGACCAGTGAAAAGAACTCGTGCAACTATCAGCTAAACGATAAACAAATTCATATTTACAGCAGCTTTGCTACGGCTTTCCACTTCCACGCTGCGTTTTTTTATCTCGATCCTCCGATTTTAATTGTAATTAGACATTTAGCGCGATAAAATCGAATGCAAACACAAAAAAAAAAGAAAAAGCAAGAAGGCCGTCCGAAGCGTACCTGGAAAGACGTCCTTTGTGTCAGGATTATAAGGATGAATCCATCCGTTTCTCTGTTGTATAATGCACTGGAACATGTTGCCGAGTTAGGCGTGGGTCACGATTCGGCAACGAAATGGAATAACGATGAATCAATGTGCAAGAAAAAAAAAAGAAAAAGAAAAAAAGACAGAAATTCCGTTACAACCGGCGACGTTGTTCGTCGACGACCGGCCGGTCCCCGGCCACCTTCTCTCTGCGTTCTTCTTTGTGAAAATATCCCTAGAGGGCACACACGGATTAACTCGATATCGATCCTACGGCTTGATCCACCTCCATGTACCAGATACCGAGATACAGTTTTCAGCACGTCGTGGACGTGTATTACGATTTTCTTGTCGAAACTCTCGGCCGTCTTTTCCTAGAGATAGCCTCGCAAGTGCGGCATCAGAGGGGGCCTGATGATTCCTTTCAACTGGTAAGAAAAATCGATCGGTCCCCGCAGAGAGACACGATCGTCATCGATTTGAATCGTTGAAGCGGAAGGATGTCGGTCTCGATTTCGATCTGACGTGCCTCTCGTTGCGTGACAATTCGTTCAGAGGGTGTTGTATCCGGTGGTTCTTTGTCGATGGTTCACCATCAGAGGACACCGAATACTCGGCCCGCCGTAGCAACGTATCGGGAATCGCGAAGATTGGATCATCTCATAGTCGTTATCCGCGGCGTTGTTGTCGCCGTGTCTCCCCCTATTCGATTATCGGTTTTCTTTCACCTCCGTTCTCGTCATTTTGTGGGTAACCGTCCGCCCCTCTCTGCTTTTCTTTACACATGTGTGACCGTTACACGCTACGCGTTACACCCTTCAGCTTTGCTGTACGACACAGCAGAGAACACACAGCACGGCACAACGCACAGCACGGCACGGCACGGCACGGCAAGCAGGCCACGACACACACCACTTGGCCTTTTATTTTTTTTCCCCCCCCGATCGGTCTCTCCAGCTCTCCCTTGCCCTCCTTCTTTTTTTCGTCTTTTCAGACGAATCTAAAGCCGGTCGTTCACGCTCATCCTCGACGGAAAAACCTTATATGCTGTGCTCCACGTCGAAAGCAATTCGTGTCCAACGGATCTCCAACAGGCAGGTAGTAAGTATGTACAGTTTGCACGACGCGACACGGTTCGGCACAACACAACGGCGCGCACAACGCACTCGACACCGACCGTTCTCGGCCTTGAAACTCGCACTTATTCGCCAACTAGCTGCAATCTATAATATCGAAAAGGTACGATTTCGTCGAGACGAGGAGGAGGAGGCTGCCTATCTCTCTGATCCGAGATGAAAATGAACGGGGATCGGTCCGGAGGAAAGCTTGGAAGAAGTTGGGAACACGGTGGCGACGAGGAAATGGCAGGGTCCGCGATGATGGTTTTGTCCAGGTTCCTTGAGAACGACGAAGAAAGGAAGCCGAGGTAGTTGGGTTTCTCGTTGCTCCTGCGACCAGAGGGTGGCTGGTCGGTTGCTGGCTGGGATCGAACTAGATGGCTCGTCGCCAGGCAACCGGATTTTCTCTCTCTTTCTCGCCGCGGGTCTCGCGCGACAGCCTCCCTTCTCCCTTTAGGCTCGTTCTCTCTCTTCGTCCGACTGGCTCGCCGATTCTCTACCCGTGGTGCTCCGTCTCTCGGTTCTGTACCGGTGCTTCTCTCGCCTCGGACTGCTTTCGTTCGAACCTACGCGCCCCACCGTTGCGTCGTTACTCGGTCGCTCTCCCTCGTTCCCATCGGAGCCGCGGCTCACCGGTTCCTCTCTGCCGACTCGCGCCACCCCCTGCATCCTCCGGAACGCATTCGATTCTCCTACCTTGCCTGAGCGCGACAGATATCCACCGCCTGCCACACCGTGGCCGCCTTGCTATACCAACAATGTCGTAAGAAACTCGCCCTCGACGACCACGAATAGTAACAATCGCACGAATTACACGAATCTCGTGTTAACAATATCGCTGTCCAAAATAAAAATATATATTCCTATATATATTCCTATAATATATACACACTCCTATAATATATATATTCCTATTTTGGACAGCGATATTGTTAACATGAGATTCGTGTAATATATATATACCCGGTGCCGAACATATTACCGCACAATCAGACGGGAAGATATTCCATTTAGCTTCACGAGCTTCCGATTTAACTATTAAAGTACGAATTGGAAAGTGCATTTCCGGTCTCTGTTAAACCGAGCTGTTCGAGGAGGATTCAATGGAACAATGCGTCGATCGAAAACGTGTATCAAAAACCAGGATCAGACGGAGCGGAACGCCCCGCTCTCGATGTTTCTCAAATGCCGATGCAGTCCCTTGCGTTTCCCATTGTATGTCATCACCGGTTGTCGGATCGTCCTCGAAACGGCAATTCTCACGGTTGATAGAACAGTTTTGTGGTGCAGCGTGCGCGTGCTCGGCGGCAGCTCGGCGTCACGGCACGACACGGCACGGCACAACGGAGCCGCAGCCGGCGCAGATAAAAAAGAAAGGAGAACGCTCTCTGCGCGTTGCCGAGTCGAGTCGAGTCGAGCCTGGCCGAGCCGAGTCGAGTCGATTTAACGAAAACTTTCTACAGAATCTACTAAAACGCTGGGAGACCAGAAACGAGTTTCCGCAAGTCTCGCGCACAAGATTCGTTCTTGAAACACCGTCGTTTCAAAGTCGACTAAGCACGTAATATGTATCGATATATGCTGTGCGAGGCGCTGTTCGGCGGATATCGTATCGGCTCGCGATCGCAAACGGTCCGAAAAATTGTTAGGGAGGGAGAAGGCTAACGAGAATCCCGAGGAATGAGACAATAGATTATGAACAGAGATGAAATAATGAGGGGCCGCACGGAGATGAAAGAGAGGCGAGGTGCGCGGGGGCTCTGGTAGGGGAATCAATGAGCATTACCCGCTTCCCGCTACCCGCTCCCCACAGCTTTTGTTTCTCTCTTCGTCGCACCGTTCGAGATGTACATACACTGTGCATCGGCTGGCTCTCCCACCGCGTTGCGTTCTTCTATATAGACCGCTCGTTCAACCCTCGAAGCGTGACCGTGACTGTGACTGTGACTCCGCCGACTCGATCAAACGGAGTGCGCGTGTCCACCGTGTGTACGCTAGTCTCGACTCTGCTCTGGTCTTTCGCCTCCATTCGCGCTCGCGTCCCGTCCGCTCGCGACCGAAGACTACTCTTCTCTTTACATCCAAACATACCGCAGTCCGTTTCACGGCCGCGGCCGTTATTTAACCCGGAGCCACCCACGCCGGCACGCTCCCACCCTCTATTTTCTGACCGCGCTTTTCCTTCCTTCACTGTTTTTAACAAACAACCATTTCCATCTATTGGCTTCGCCACGTTCCTGCATTTTTCATTTTTTTTTTTTTTTAGAAAGCTCAGAAACAAGTTTCACTTTAACGGCTGCATCGCGCCGTTCACTCAAACAGTTCGTTGTCATTTTTTCTATCTATTCTTTCTTCTATTTTTTCTATTCATTATTTCTTTTTTCTATATAATATTTTTTTTCGCTGTACCACATTTTTTCTTAGAAAAGAATTCAATAGAGAGCCTCCTCGTCAGAAATTCCGAGACAATGTTATTCCCTTCTGTAAAGGTGATATGCACGATCTAATTTTATTTGTTGTTCGTTCGGTTACAAAAACTTGGGATACAATTCTTCGTGTAATCGGACTAAGGTGTTTTGATATACTGCATCCATTACGCTGCAATGTAACTTACGCATGTTTTGCAAAAATAATGTTATTATTATTGCAACCAGGTAATAAAATCTTTTAATACTTTATACCATACATAATTACGACACGTGATATTAGGTTGCCGACGTTTTACGTAGAGTATATAAGAAACCACCTATTTATAAATGTCCGGACGTGTAACGTGTTTGAAATTCCGTAATTTGTTCGTTATTCGGTTCGCTTGTTTCGATATCAACTGACATACTTACAATCTCGCAAATCTGCGTAATCGCAGCAATAAGTTAATTATTATCGACGATAAACGGTTCTCCCGAATGATAACGAGAGATAACCAAATTGTTTCTGTGTGGCCCCCTGTTGCATCATAGTCTAAAATAAAATTTTACTATTTTTGCTCGCGTCTACTCCCAGCTCTGTGTGCACGGTCGCAAATAAAACGTTATTACTTGCATGTAAACAATTATTAAGAATATTTTGCTGCTAATTAACCATTTTTCTCGCTCCAATGCAGGATTTCATTTTATTTTCTCTGTAACAAATTTGGTTAATTTAAAGATGCACTTGCACAGTAGGTGCAAGAGATCTGTGATCTCGTTTTGCAGAATTATTTTAGAGGTTATGACACTGAACGCGATACACTTGAATTTAGAATGATTCACGTACGATATTACCGTATATTTTTGAGAGAACAAAATTAGTTATTTTAAATAATATTTTCCCTTTCCCACATTTACGGATAGCTTAAAAAAGAAATTGGTTCGATCGCCACGCAGTGCTAAATGTTACGTATTATAGAGCTGTCAGAGTCATCTGTTATTTAATTTCGGAGGTAGGTCTATTGGATTTCGACTTTGACTGAATATAGTAAATCGATTTAACTTGTATACATTTGCATCTATTAATAATTTGCCCGATGCAGCAAATTATTGCTTCCACACTATCCTTTTTTCTTTTTTTTTTAAACTCCGAAGGTACTAGAAAAGAAATACGCTTCTTCATGACCGAGTTTAGAGTATCTGTTGCAACTGCAACGATGCAAGAGGGGAATGATTCAAATTCTGTTTTTATACTCAACTAAGGATCACGTTACTAATCGGATCCAGTGAAATTAACGACTCGAGCCGTTCGTGTGCAAACAAGGGAAAAGTACCTTACACACATCTCGGATATATCGCTGTTTGATAATGGTTTATTGTTCGAAAAAATTTGATCGAAATTCCGGAGTGGTATTTATAGATTCAAAAATACGGATCGAACAAAGCCCACGTACGAGTGCATTGTTTTTCGTTAAACCCGCGTTTACAGTGTATACATATAATTTAGTTACGGACGAACATTCGTTTCTATGCTGGAACGAACAACGTTACAGAGACTAGGAGAGTATAAATCGAAAAGCCATGCATAAAGGAAACGATGGACTAAGTCACACACGCGACTTCGTGGTGGAAACAGCCGTAGCGAACAACGGAATTGTACGCATGCGCGCCGCCAGCCATCAAAGAATACAGATACGCATCTACGCGATGACTGAACTGTTGAACGTGTGTGCATTTAGGGGGAAAGGGATGAGGGATCAGCGTTCGGAGGAGGGGCATGCGTTAAAACAAAATAAAAATGAACCTCGAACGTTTGTAAACGGAAGTAGGGATGGGCAGCCGATGTACGTTCTTCTAGGGACTTTCGATTGAATCGAATTATAAGAATGCTGAACACGTTTCACACGGTACGCACACCGACTATGGGCGGGGGAAAAGCTTTTGAAACTGTGATCAATATTTTGTAATTTTTCTAACAATAGCTTCTTGCTTTTTCTAAAGTTGTATACGCGTTATTTGACTATGAAAAACGACTTGCAGACCGTGTCGATAGTATTATAATAACTGCGTGATCGGAAAGATGATATCCAACAACGTCTGGCATGCGAGTTTTCGCGAGAATATAGAATACTATGAAACCGATCCTTGGTGCTTCCCACGACTTTAATATGCAGACAGGGCAGTTTCAAGCCGCCGCGCCAACATTTCAACTGGAAGACGTGCAAGCACCTCGTTCGTCTCTATCGGGTACCATTGCAATTGCACGACCGCATAAATCGCCTAACGCAACAAACATTATCTATTTTTAAACATTTCCAAATGTTCCTCCATTTTTGCATATACGAAGGCGATTCGATCGTAAGTTTAATTTGTAATATTGTGAAGATCATTAACCATCGTATAATTGCTTGAAACTCTGTTGTACCACTGGCTGCACGTTCTAACGAAACTTCAAACATCTGTCGGCCATACAGTGTACAGGCTTGTTCGGACACATCGAACATGCTCTAGCCATTCTAAAACATCTATTATGCATAAAATATTATCGAACCTTGTTACTTAATGCGTCATTCGTGTATTTAATAATTTGCAATGATCGCGAGCGATCAGAGTGTACGTCATATAGAACCATAATAGAATAGGAAAAAGGAGACTTTCTCTTTAGGTAAAAGCAGGAAGAAAAAAGAAAGCAAAAGGGAGAGAGAACGCGTGTGTATCGTGTATGTGTGTGTGAGAGAGAAAGAGAGAGAGAGAGAGAGAGAAAGAGAGAGAGAGAGATGAAAAGAGAAAGAAAGATGCAGAAGTGCGTGGTTGCAACTTACTGTTGAAGACGAGCAGCTTCCGTGTGGAGCCAAGCCTTTTGATGGGTGACTTCACGCCGTCGATTTCTTCTTCGTCCATCACACTCCCTTCAAGTATTCTCCGATGTTTGCGAAATATCCCGTGTGCAGGGTAATGTTTAGCTCCGTTTTAACGCGCACCGAACGTGACGTTTTTCCCTCTAAACGCAAGTAAAGAATTCTTGTCACAGTTCAAAGCATTCTCGAACACGAGGAGGTCACCGCTTTGTTGCGGTGAAACCGGTTTACCGGTGGCTTTTCTACGATCTGCACTAGACGCGCTATCAACGAGTACGAGTACACATGTGCTGGCCGTGCATACGGCGCGGTGGCCAACCTATAAAATACGGGAGAAAGAAAACAAAACGAAGACGAGAAGAATGCCAACGAGAGAACGAGCGTGTGCGGTCTGTCGGGACTGTCGGTTGGGTAAGCGAATCAGCGAACGAGTGAACACGAGTGAACGGCGCGGCGTTCAGACACGCTTCTGCCAGTGTCTGCCTCGACGGCAGCCGAATCCCGATGCTATGGCCGAACCTAGCTTCGACGAGGGTCACCGTGCGAACGCCGGCTGCTTTCTGGCTACCCCGAGTCCCCGAGGCACACGGAGGATATTCTTGGACTCTCGTATATTAATTCAAGTTCGAGGGATCGGCGTCGCTACCGCCGTCACCGTCGCCGTCGCCGTCGCTACCGCCGTCGTACATCGTCACTTGCCCGCCACGTCGCGTCACTTTTGTTGCCTAGCAACTGCATCTCCGCGATAACATTTTGCTGCCACCTACCGTGTTGCCTTTCTATATACCTAGAACCTATCCTCGGTAGATAAAGCGAATATCGTTCCAACTTGAAATTTACAAGTTCATTTTTCGATGAAAGATCGAAGCTTAGAATTTAGAATAACGGTCTTCGAACTTTCGAAACATGCATTTAATTGATTACATTTTTCTTTTAGCGAACAATTTCCCTGCAAGTTCGATCAAATGATTCCGTTAAATATTAATATCGAAGTCGGTATTTCATATTCGGTATCCAATCTATTTTTATATTTTCGAGTCACGAGTATAGTTTTACATTATCATAATAGGTGTGTATCTACAGAAATGAAAAAATTTTTAGATTTTCGAGTTTTATCTTCGAAAATCCTCAATTTTTTACTTTGATTTGCGAAGTCTAGGCAGGAGTTGCGCAGGCGCAGAACCCCGGCTTAAGGCACGCAGCTTGAAGATTGTTGAAGATCACTGACTTATGGTGGCTGCTATTTTTGCAATGTACAGCTTTACCATGGTAACGAAATGTAAAACAAAGTTGACAAACACTAGTTGTCCCGTAGAACAACGCGAGGTATCGGATAGAACAGTTACGAGTTCGTATCTTTTACAAATAGACCGATAAAAGTGAAAATCGGTGTAGAAACAAATCGCACGCGATGCAAAGACCGTCGACAGGTGTATCTGTATTGCAAAATAAGTTTGATAGATCTCGTAGGGCAACCAGACATGAATTAGGGGACTATTATGTTACTTCTGGAAGTACGCGACCGTCTACACCTGGACAAAATGTCCTGGCAAGACCACCGACTTCTTCTTTTTTATTCAATCAAATGCAAGCTAACAGTTCCCGAGTAGCTACAAGTTCTGGTAGTTCGATGTATTCGAACAGTACAGTTCCTATGCTTGGTCAAACAAATATCAATATCATGGAAAGACCGATAACTCAACATGGAGTAGCTGGTGTCAGACCGGGCACAGGTAGAGGATTGTCCATGATGAGGTAAATTTATTCAGAGAGAATATCTTTACTGTAATAGTATTTGTTTTGTCACGTTTTCTCCGTGAGATCGAACAGTGAAACTGTTAATCTACGGAGGTCGTAAGTCTCCGATTCAAATTTATATGACACCGAGTCTGCGTGATTCCGTATGACTCTTTCGAGTGATACGGATGATAGGTTGATGTAGAATGGTTTTAATACCGAGATGACTAATTGTATTTGGTTTAGAATGAATTGAGTTGAGCTGACACTGACTGATCGATGACCGACGAATGACTAAAGAGTATTGTTTTATAATATACAGTTTTTGTTTATAGGCAAATTCAAGACAAAAGGTATTACAGTGGTATTTTGCAACTGAAAATAAGGGAATTGAATCAAGAAATTATTACTCTTATGAAAGATATCGAAGATCAGAATAAAGAGAGCGCCACTTATCTGCATTACGATAAAAGAGCCAAAGATTTAGCTACAGAATTGATAACTTTGCAGGGACAACTGGCAGACTATAACATTGTAGTGGATAAAATGACATCGGACATTGGGAAAGATACGGTAGAACAAGAAACGGATGAACTCGCAGCAAAGAACGAAGAAAATTTAACAAGAATTGAAAATATGTTTGAGGAAAGAAAGGAGTTAGAACAACAGTTAATTAAGTTAGAGAAACAATTGGAAAATGAAAAGAAACGAAGAGACAGGCTTGTTGAGAGTATGAGCTCGAACGTGAAAGAAAAATATACCGAATTGCTGGAAGAGAAAGCAAGCTTGCAAGAGAAAATAAATAAAATGCAACAAGAACTGGATGCATTATCTAAAGAACAAGTTTTTCTGGAGGAAGAAATAGCTTTGTCACCTTTGAAACAAGAAGCTGTAAAGTTGCAGCTTCAAATTATAGAGATAGAAGAGAAAAGAGGAAAATTAAGGGAAGAAGAGAAACGTAGAATATCTCCGGAAGAGGAAAAAGAAAAGTTACTGCAGAAAATTAAGCAAGACAATATGGATATCGCGGCTGCCGAAGCCCAGTTAGCCGAAAGAAAGAAAGCAATTGAAGAAGCGGAACACGAACTTGAACAATTGGAAGCCGATATAGAGGATAACCAATCTGAGAAACATATAAAATACAAGGAACTTCGTAAAAAAGAAGAAGCCATGGAACAATTTATGTCTACTTTCGAACAACACAAACAAGACGAAACCAAGAAATTATATAAATTGGAAGAGAAAGTGGTTGATTATTTGAAAAACATTTCGAGCATATTAAACACTGATATAGATATTGTAGACGGCAATGAAATGGCTATTTTGCACGATATAATCTCCAGCAATGATGATGAATACATCGACAATGATGAAAGTTATGAAGGATTAACGAAAGAAAATCTAAAGTTGCAGCAAATTTTGGGTAAAGTAGACTTGTTGGAACAGAGACTTCAAGCAGAGTTTTCAGATCTCAGTGAAAAAATAAATAAGAAGGAAAACAAACTAACAATTTTGGAAGATATAAATAATTTAAAATCAAAATTATCGACGAAGCAAGAACAATTAATAGAGGAATGCGAACAACTGAAAAAACAACGATCGGAAAATATACAAGAACGTAAATCGCTTCAGTCCGAATACGATGAGATTAAACTCCGATTAGGAAATAATGAAATATACATTCAGATTGACTTATTAGAAAATACCATAGAAAAGTTAATAGAAGAACATGAAAGAATTAAAGACTTCATTTGCAAGCAAAGAGAACGGTACAATTATGGCCCAATAAAGGAAGATACTTTTAATTTAATGACTAATTATAACACTATGTTGAAAGAGAATCTAAAACCTATTTATTAATATATACACTTTACGTAATGTTACATTCTTATTTGATATTATTTTATGACGTGATTTGTAGAAAATAGGAGTTCATATTTTGTCATAAATTTGATAAAATCTGCTTCAAATTTTGAACTTGGTTGTACACTTTTTTGTACCATTTCTTCGTGTAGCTAGACAAGCAATTACTCTGAAACGATAAATGTTCGAACGAAAAATAAAGTACAATACATACTTTACTAATTATATATAAATAGTAGTATAATACCTTCAATAAATTTTGCAATTCTTCTTTTTGATTACATTGTGCTAATGCTATTGCTATATTCACTATCGCTATTTCTTTTCCTTGAACATTAACTATCAGACGATATACATCGTTCAATAAATGATTGCATTTTCCAGATGAATTTGAAGTTTGCTTAATTAGTTGTGTTAATATTTCTTATTTTGCAGGAGTTTTATTATATGTTTCAACACATCTTTTAAATTCATTTATAGTAAATTCAATGTTATTTTCTAGCACGGATTTTCTAAGTGGAGTGGTAAGTATAACGTCATTGTTTTCGCAGTAACCGTTTTCTACTAAAAGATTGACCATTTATTTTACACAACTATAATTACTACATTTTGCTACTAAGTTTAATAAATGTAAGCATTGCGTGAAAGCCTTTGTTCTGTGACTGACATTGGTGCATTTTCAAAGCTTCGATTGTTTTTTGCCAATAATTTCTTTCAAGAAATAAAATATAAGATTCTTCCCGATGCTGTTAACTTTCTCTGCAATTACGGGAATGTCAGTAACAATTTTACAGGCGTCAACAAAAATGATCGTTAATCTCTTTCATATTTCAATTTTGCAAATTTACAGTTGTCATTTTGAAATTCGGGTGGTACGACATCTAACATGTATTTTGAGTATGCATACATAATCACATTATCGACTGAGTGGCAGGGTTCGAAAGAGAGAGAGAGAGAGAGAGAGAGAACATTTTCGGAGACTACTCTGAACTGTGCTGCAGAATGGCATCATCCAATCCCATGGTGAGATCTCTCTTCTACCACTCTGCAGTCCAAATCACTGGTATGCAAGATAATGCATATAAGCCTATTCGAAAAACAAAACAAAAACATGAGAAAGTTGAAGACACCATACACAAAAAATCAATATAAATTAATGAAAACAGGCATCTAAGGCAGGATGTGATAGATTAGCTCTTTTTACAACAATCTTTCAGATTGCCAAACAACCTATGTGTATTTATGATTTTTCTTTTAAAATAGCCACTTTATGGGCCACGAACTAAATTTCAGCAAATAATGATGGAAAAATTAATGCCAAAATGAATAAGCCAAGGGCATAGGAACAGGAACTTAGGATCCTTTATATAAAAAAAAAATAACAAATAACAATACTGCAAGACATAAATTAAGCACAATTAATTGTTTTTAGCAATGCATTGCTAAAAATTAAACCAGAGGTTCTACACATTCTATTCATTTCAGTTAACACTAGATTATCCAAGGAAGTCATTTTTTTTGACTGTTCTTTAATTTCAATTAGACAAAAAATTATGTATATAATGATACAATTTCTTAGAATTTTATGACTTTTTGTACAACATATAAATGCGTTTATTAATAATTGTAGTTACCTCCCCCCCCCTTCTTTATTTCCAATATATATATAACATATACATATATATATATATAATAATTGTAGTTACCTCCCCCCCTCCTTCTTCATATCCAGTATATATATAGAATATGAAGAAGGGGGGGGGTAACAACAATTATTAATGAACGCATTTATATGTTGTACAAAAAGTTATAAAATTCTAAGAAATTGTATCATTATATACATAATTTTTTTTCTAATTGAAATAAAATCTAATTAAAATAAAAAAATAATATATAACATTTTATATAATTAATATAATAATAATAATATAATAATTTTTACAATTAATATAATAATATATATATGTTATACCTATATTGCTCAAAAGCAGTCGTTTTGACTGCTTGGGAAATTTAAAATAATCAAATGACTCTTATTATTGAATTGAGTAAATTTCTTATATGACCAACTCGGCTCTGCATCGAAATAACATTTTTCATTTTTTTCGATTACCGTTACATGATAACATACAAGTACATGATAAATCGTCGATTTGGGCATATACTAGATAAGTTGCAGTTGCTCAATAAGCTAAAGTAGTACTCGTTATTCGTATCTTACATTTTTTTATTGTTAATATTTACTAATAACCTGTTATACAACTGTGAATAATATAAAAAAAATATAGGTATATACTAAGTTTCAGTCTTTCTAGTGTTATTAACATAATTCTAGTCATCTTTAGTTAAACTCAACAAAATTTAAATTTGGCGCCACCTAGTGTGAAACTGTTGAATCAAACAGACAAAATTATCGACAGTCGATTTTGACTAACAGTTTCAGCGTTTCGCCACCACGTGTAGTGGCGTGCTCAGTAGCAAATAATTCGTGCTGGTTTTTTTTTCATAGCACTTTGTGACAAAAGTGGTATCATCGTGGTGGCATCTTGTGTTCTCTTTATTTTCATCAATAAATGACCTTCTTTTTCGTTATGTCGACGCAGTTGATTCTTCCGAACGATCATGTGCCCCTGGTTTAATTTTTAATGGTCCAGTTCCGCAGTAATTAATGTTTTCCGGCAATCCTGCATACCGCATACAGAAGAAATTTAGTTCGGGCGTTTACCGTCATGTGGTGATAGTGCAATGCTTATTTCTCTCTGATTCTAATTAGCAATAATTATGGTACGGGAGGGATGCACATAATCATTACGAATAATTTTAGACCGACATCGTTCATTTTATGCCACTGGTATTCAAGTCACTCGAGTTTCTCTTTATTCGAATTTGTAGCTTTTACGAAACAGATGATTCATCGAGATATGTCTAAGATTCTAAGATTTTTTGTTCCGCAAAATTGATAAGCGTCACGAGTAGAAATGAGAACAGAGGTAACATAGAAACTGAACAATTTTACCTAACGCTAAAAGCACCGAGCGACTACAGACCGTAGTAACCGGATTCGATTCGATTATATAAAGTGCAACTGATTTTTATTACCGTATTCGAGGAAACGTTCGATCGAACGAATCGTTCGAATAAATTCCCGAGACAGCATTTTTGTGTGCTTTCGGTAAATAATTTTAGAACGAGAGACCTGAAGTGGGTCACTTTGACGGTAGCGTCAACTGTGAATATGTTCGATTGAAATTTCGTTCTCGGTGAAATAAAGATAAATTTATGGTATATAAATTATATATATGTAATAATAATATATATATATATATATAATAATAATAATATATATATTATTATTATATATAAAGATAAAGTTATGGTATATAAATTTATAATATATTTATTTATGGTATCCGTCTTCGGCTGTAGTCCCATAGCCGCGGATCGCAGACCGCAGAAGACTATACATGAGTCGCGGTTCCATTTGTTGGAGCGGTCGAACCGGTTGCCTAGGGGATTGGCTTCGGTTTAGGACTGCCCATTCTCAGTGATGTTGCATTGGCGCTGTCCAGAAAATGGTACAAAAAGTCTTTGAACGGCTGCATCTTCACGGGCGGAGCGAGATGGCGAGTTCTCCAATAACGGCGCACCCTAGTCTAAACCCTACAATTTAAAAACGATCGAGCCGGGTATTATGACCGGTGATTCGTGGCACAAAACGTCGATACAAATTAAAGGGGACGGTCTAGCCACGTATACATAAACACACACACACACACACATACACACACACACACACACACACACACACACACACACACACACACGTACATACGTATAAACGTAATCGGGCCAGGCCGCGAGGATGTTGCGTTCGGATCATTCTGACTCGTTGACTTCGATACCAAACAGCGATAAATAATAAAATAATAATATTAAAATAAATATAATATATATTAATAAATAAATATATAAATATATATATATATATATATATATATATATATATATATATAAATATGTAAATATGTAAATATGTAAATATGTATATATGTAAATACGTAAATATGTAAATATGTAAATATGTAAATATGTAAATATGTAAATATGTAAATATGTAAATATGTAAATATGTAAATATGTAGATATGTAAATATGTAAATATGTAAATATGTAAATATGTAAATATATAAATATATAAATATATAAAATAAATTAATATATATAAAAATAAATATAATAAATAACTTTATTTATTACGCAAATTGTTTACTCTCGAGCCTGCAATAAATTTGATTATGTCTACTGCCAGAGAAAGAGTTTTCGGCGAAAACAATCCCGGAAATTGAGAAACAACTTATGCACGTAAATTCGATGCGTTTCGAAACGACGATCGGTTCGTGAACAAGATTTTCTATTTCTATTGTTGAACGACTCGATTCGAACGCGTCGCGACGGGCGGTCGTCGAAAGAATTATGCGATTGTTCCGCGCTGCTGTTCAGCTTTTATTGTTTACTTGTTACGTGAAAATTGTGGAAAATTTCGGTAGCACGACTTCAAACGTACGTAGAGTTAGTAAAGTAGTCCGCATCCATGTATTGGGTTGGCAACTAAGTAATTGCCGATTTCAGTTATAGATGACTCTCACTCCCGTTTTTATGATATCCGTAAATGTTATATTATAAAATTATTATTATTATTATTATTATTATTATTATTATTATTATGTTATTTTTTATTATCCGTGAACGTTAGCAACTGGACAAATTGAATGCAACGGTCAAGGAAAAGCGACCACAATGCTATTGTTAGCTTGCTGACTTTTTTAACACGCAAGAAATATAGTTCAAATGTTATTTCAGTTTTCTAAAATGGCACCAAAGTGGTACCACCGGCATACAACAGATAGTTTTTGCATGGCACCAGCGTGGTGCCACCGGACGGCATAGTGTTAATATTGAAACCAATAAAAGGATTAGCCTCAGTCTCAACAAGGAGGTTTTGATAATATATTGGGTTGACAACTAAGTAATCGCCGATTTCAGTTACAAATGTCTCTGACTCCCATTTTTATGATATCCGTAAATGTTATATCATAAAATTATTATTATAGCAACTGGTCAAATTGAATGCAGCGGTCAAGGAAAAGCGACCAGAATTGGTCGATCGTAAAGGTGTCATTTTCCAGCAGGACAATGCTAGGCCGCACACGTCTTTGTCCACTCGGAAAAAATTGATGGATATTGGTTGGGAATTGCTGTTACACCCACCATATAGCCCTGATCTCGCGTCATCGGATTACCACTTATTTCGATCCCTGGACAACTCCCTTCGTGGTAAAACTTTTAACGATGATGACGCTGTAAAATCTCACTTAACTCAGTTTTTGGTCGAAAAGGATCAGACTTTCTACGAGCGTGGAATTTTCAAGTTGTCAGAGAGATGGCGAAAGGTCATCGAACAAAATGGAAAATACATTACAGATTAAACTTCCTTACAGATTTTAATTGTAAATCTAAATCAATTTTTCTAACTTACAGTATAGTAGTAGTATAGTAGTACTTGACCTTCGAAATCGGTCAAGAGATTCCTCGAATCGAAGAAACTCATCTTCGAACTGTACTCGCCGAGAAATTCCAAACTATTTATCACCCTAATTTAGATATTTCTAGCGAGAGTCCGGGTACGGCCACCGTTATTCCGTTCTTCATTAAAAATATATTAATAATAAAATATATATTATAATAACATATACACATAAAATATATTATCGCGTCCGCTTTGGTTTATTTCATGGTAATTATAGCAATAATTTAATGTTTGTTGATATATTGGATCAGACTTTCTGCTAGCGTGGAATTTTCAAGTTGTCGGAGAGATGACAAAGGGTCATCGAACAAAATGGAAAATACATTACAGATTAAACTTCCTTACAGATTTTAATTGTAAATCTAAATCAATTTTTCTAACTTACAGTATAGTAGTAGTATAGTAGTACTTGACCTTCGAAATCGGTCAGGAGATTCCTCGAATCGAAGAAACTCATCTTCGAACTGTACTCGCCGAGAAATTCCAAACTATTTGTCACCCTAATTTAGATATTTCTAGCGAGAGTCCGGGTACGGCCACCGTTATTCCGTTCTTCATTAAAAATATATTAATAATAAAATATATATTATAATAACATATACACATAAAATATATTATCGCGTCCGCTTTGGTTAATTTCATGGTAATTATAGCAATAATTTAATGTTTGTTGATATATTGGATCAGACTTTCTACGAGCGTGGAATTTTCAAGTTGTCGGAGAGATGACAAAGGGTCATCGAACAAAATGGAAAATACATTACAGATTAAACTTCATTCCAAGTAAAACAAAATTTTTGATTTCATTGAACAAATCGGCAATTACTTAGTTGCCAACCCAATATTTACGTCTACGGGTATATGTAAGCTATTCATTCGCAATGTAAGATTTCTACGAGCTCCTCGCGTTAGGTGCTTGTTTTCGTAAGCAATCAAATTTTGAGATTGCGGACGAGATCCTCTTGAACGAGGACGGCGAACAGGAGAGTGCACACAATTCAGCGTTCACGCAAAGGATTATCTGGGAGTCGTTCGCCGCTTTGTTCGCGGGAAAAAACTATACTTAGTTACTTCGTTCTCAGCTTAATACCTTTAGGGGAGTACACTAAAACGGTCGAGTGACATCGGCCATAAGCCGTGGCAGGGTATTGGCGGTATGCCGTGGCACGGCGTGTCGTCGCATCGGGCAGCAAATCGAGTTGGGCCTTATTTTGTCGCGCCGCGCCGCGTCCCTTCCTGTCCCTCGTCTCGTCGCGCC
>NC_135018.1:16705438-16720438 GCF_051020955.1 Megalopta genalis | reverse complement strand
CCGATAAAAAGATAATTGAAAGAGGGGACAATCTCTGGTGCAACTCGAATTGATTACGGGAACCACGGGAACCGATCGAGAAAATATACAAAAAGGTGCGAAGTGGAGGAACACTCTGAAGTATGTCGACGGGCAGCAAGAAGAAGGGGAAAAAAGCGGCGAGGATGAAAAAGCGTGTAGTAAAAAGAGGTTTTGATAGTTTTCTGGCGCGGAAATGGGGGGGGGGGAGGTATCGTTGCCGGTGGTGGACAAAGGAGGACAGAAGGAAATCGAAGGTCCGTGAAGGAACGAGGATCTGATGAGAAGGGGAGAATGGAGAATGGGCGTAGGGGAAGGAGAGAAGTCGACTACTTCCTTACGCAAGACGACTCGGTGCGCCACGTTCGTTCACTGCGTTGGCCGCGTTCAACGGTGCGTGCACATGAGAGACGCAAGAGATGCTATCGGCCACCAAGACGGCTCTAGACTTCTTCGGACCACCCACCGGCAAAATAATAAACACGGAATGCGGCATACACGTCCGTCCGTCCGTCCGTTCGTTCGTTCGTTCCTTCGTTCGTTCGTTCGTTCCTTCGTTCGTTCGTTCGTTCGTTCGTTCGTTCGTTCGTTCGTTCGTTCGCCCGTCCGTTCGTTTGTTTCTATTTCGCAGATACCATCGAAAAGTAAGGTCCCCCGTCGATACCGCAGCTGGCTATCACCGATTACCGGTCTACCAGTTGCTATCGTACTCGACAACCGGACGAATTCAACGCGGAGCGCTATTAAACTTAAGATACGCGAGTGACTGCCGTTTAATGGCCTGCGTATTTATTAGACGGGTGGGCGGATTATGGTGAAACTTCTATTAAGACGGTGCCCCGGCTATCCGCGCGTTATCGTCTAAGCTATACGACTTCTGTTCACGATCGCTATAAAACGACTATGTCGTACATTATCTCACCGTCCACGATCGCGAGCAATTATCCTTCGAAAGCCTCCTTTTCGCTCCTCGGCTGATAGCGATGCGGCACGGACGCGCCATTCGGCCATCGGTAATGGACGTGATTTAGCGTGGCCGTTGCCGATTTCCCACCTCGACAAATCCCACGGGATCGGATCAGTTTGGTCAACGAAGCTGGAATTCGAACGTTCTTCGGATCTTTTTAGATCCTACGAGTTCTAGTAAAGTTCGGTTTATGCGAATGTTTCACGATCAAAGACAGATTCGATGAAGCTTGTTCGTCTTTTATATGATCTTCGTTCTTGGAAAGTCTTCGTTTAATTCGCTTGTCATCCACTTTATTTAATTCTCATTCTGAGAAAGTTAAAGCGCACCGAACGTTGTAAACTAATATTAATACTTTACCTACCGGATGCCAAACATCGTCTCTTAAATAGATAACTGACTCGCGGTTGATCATTCGCCTAGCCATTGAACTCCGAGGATTCGAATCGATATCATTCGATACCGTCTGATGTTCCACAAACGCAAAAAGACGACGATATAGAATACATTAATTTTCGTTGCTGAAATCAATATAAAACAGTTGCTGTTGCGCGTGTCGATGTACGATAACACGTTAGAACCAGTCGAGTTAGGCTACTTAACTCCTCCGTGCACGATCATTTTCAAACTTGTTTCAAGCTCGTCTTCGCATGATTGCGAACACGGAATTGATCTCTTTCGAGTCCCTCGTGGAGAATTCGCCAACGTACCGATCAAGAAATCCGACATTTCGTGTGCGCCAACACCATGAAATACAGAGCTGGAGAAATCAGCCGTTCGCGGCAATCCAAAACATTGGTTTACGCTCCGTGCGGAAATTGAAACGTAAAGCTTGACATCTTCCGAACCGACAGGCGAACTTGTCGGGACAGTCCGAACTTGCGCAATATCGTTATCCGCAGCCCGGTTTCCTGCCGTTCAATTTTCCATCTCGCAAACATTGTCAGACAACATCGTTAAGCCCGGACCGGAGATGACTAATGTCGGCGATCGCAGTAGGTACGAGAACATCGTGCCGAAGAGAGGATCGTCCTTTACCATTGTAACGAGGCGAATCGTTATTCTTCCCCGCAGATATGCCCACGTCGGCGGCGAGTGGACGGGAAAGAGATAGACGAGGATGGGCAAAAGGAGGTGAAAGACGAGGTAGAAGAAGAAGGAGGAGATCGTAACCCACGGCTATCTGCATCTATGGCCGGCTACTGGTGCTTTCGCCGATCGATTATCTACGATACGTTCGCATTGTTTCCCGCACGGCGCCGAAAGGCTGCGGGGAGACACCGACTTCCGGTCTTCAGCCGACCCACCACGAATTCCGGCCGCAGGAATTGTTATTATCTTCGTTGACTCGGCGGATTCTTTGTGCCCTCCCTTCTGGCCCTGCCACTCCCTGCTCTTACCGAGCCGTTCCGATTGTGACAAGTTTGTTAGCGATACCTGCGGGCCCCCGTGCATCGGCCAAAATGGCGGCGCATTCGGGATTGATTGGTAATTATCAAATTATTATATATAAAATATATATAATAATAAATAAAATATAATAATAAATTTAATATAATAAAATATATATATAAATATATATAATATGTATAATATATAAATGATATATAAATATATATATATATATATATATATATACTTTATAATATATATAAATTTAATATAATAAAATATATATAATAATAAATTATTTATTAATTATCGCCTTATTAATACTTCAAATTTTTGCATCATCGTATCGAATCATTCAATTTTTTTATATTACCTGCTTCAATTTTTACTTCGACGTATCAAGGTACATTTGCAATGCCTATTATTCCATTAATTTTCACATCGTCGTACGAACTGCTTCGACTTTTTACTTAAACATACCTATTAGCTGCTTAGCTTTTCTAATTATGCAGCTCATTTCGCCGATTACGTACTTGTTATTACTTTAATTTTTACATCGCGATATTAAACGTGTTGCTAAAAGTAATTTCGGTTTTTCGTAAATTATCTATTTGAAAAGCCAAAATTACTTTTGCAATAACCCGATAACCCGATAGTTATGCAATTAGAAGTTTATCGTAAATAAGTACGGAAAAGTCTTTCCTTAGTTGCAATTGGGAATTCTGAATTAGTTTATACAAAGCAATCATTTTAAGAATGGTCGTCGTCACCGAGACCGCCGTATCATGTTAGTTGCCTTCGCGTGTAAAATTAATGCGTTAGGTCCCCAGAGATGAATACTAATCGAGCATCATGGATTCTTTTATTTCCGTGCGATCGTAGATTGTAAATTAGAGGATCCGAGAGATCAATGGGAAAGAGTCGTGCGTTGACGGCAAGAAAAATGGAGGAAATTAGAAGAGAAAGCGATCTTACGATCTACGATCAGAAAACGAATAAAAATAACCTAACCTACCTGGAACATTTTCGTTCGGAAACTTATTCGAGCAATAACACACGGCGTATCGTGCATAACTTGGTGGGTTATTAATTGTCATCTCCATTACTTCCATGAGCCATTTGGATATAACATTCCTAATATGGAATTTAGCATATTGAGAACACTGTGTTTGAATTCATTCGCTGATAGCATGAGAAAGAGAGCATTAAAGTGACGGTTAATGATGCTCTCAGTTTGTCCAAATATTGCCTGTTACACGCCCAAGCAAATTTGTCTACTAAAACCGATTTGGTGGGATTAAGAATGCAGACAGGTAAGAAAGGAAGAGAGAGAGAGAGAGAGAGTGAGAGAGAGAGAAAGAGAGAGAGCAAGAAAGAGAGAGTGAGAAAGAGAGAGAGAGCAAGAAAGAGAGAGTGAGAGAGAGAAAGAAAGAGAGAGAGAGAAAGAAAGAGAGAGAGAGAGAGGAACGGGAAGAGGGACAGAGAAGTAGAGCAACACCCAAGGGAAAGGCAAAATGTAAAGGTGAATAGGAGAGGGAGGAACGAGGGAGAAGGATGTCCGACTTACTAATTGCAACGACGTCGGTGGTCCGTAGACACTCCGCGGGACATGACGAAAAGCGATACGGTCAGAGTGCGAACCGACCAAGGCCATCGGATCTCGTCTTCGTGGTCACTGTCAATCGGGATCGCGAAACCACTTCGGATAACTTATTACCTATTTCCTTTTTTTTTCGTGGTCCGTAATTAATTAACACGCTGGTTATACCGAATAATCCGTCACGCATGAGCGACGCTAATTTTTGACCACTTCTCAAAATTCATTTCTATAGCAATATATATCCGAACAGTCTGATTTCCATTAGGATCTTCAGAACGCAAAATCCGCAATGATAAATTTCAACTCTCCGGTTTCAGTTTCGGTAATTAAATTACTTTAATTTTGTGGGAATCTTGGGGGTTGATTTACAGCGCTTTACACGTTGAACGAACACGAACTTAAGAAACAAAATAATGTTCATCGCAGTGGCCACTTTGCTCAAACGTAACAGCGGTTGACAGCTTTTAACAGCTTTTAACTTGGACAATACTTTTTCAAGCAAGCAGAAAGAAAATTTATTACTCACATCCGCAGTCATTTATTTCGGTTACGTTCAACAGCAGTAGCAGTTTCAATCGTGGATCAATAAGTCAGCCCAAGTCTACTATCTCGTAATATATTTTAGGATTGTTGCTTAGACGTAATTTTTTCGAGTTCCATCCTGGTCCAATGCAATGCTTTAAAAACGCATTAATTGGGATTATAACCTGGTTTCAATGCTGTGACTTGTCTTTAAGGCTAGCCACAAGGAAAAATCGAAAAATCCGTTCAGAACGTTTGACACCGGTTCATAGAACAATGAGTTTCGTTGTTCGGTTCCGGAAGCAAATAATAACATCATCGAAGCGAAATATTTACGGCTCCGCTGTTTAATAGCAGAGGCGCATTCACGATCCGTTAGCCGTCGCCGAAATGGCTCCATTACGAAGCTCGAATCCTCCCCGAGGTTCTCCGGTACAGTTCACTGGCCGTTCCGACGTGTAAAGCTTTTATTAACGAGATACTTATCGTAGCATGAAAACTCTTATCAGGTCGAATCTTGAAGGCTACACGGGACAAGTTGACGAGGGTGTAACAGATAATCCGAGGTTCACGCTATTTCGTTTCACTATGTAGACGCTTGTGATCTTCCACGGCGTTCATTTTTCTTTCCTATTTCGCACGATGGGCGGAGCCCTTTCCTCGAGCGCCTGTAAAACTTGAGAAATGAACAGAAACGGGAGACGGAGACGGAGGGCCTCGTGAAAGATGAATAATCCCAAGTTTGGTAGCCTGACAAATTAATTCGCTTCGTTTTTTTTTGTTTTCGGTTTCTCGGGAGTCTCGTTATGTTCTGTGAAACGGTTCGCTCCATTTTTTAGGGCATCGTGTGTAACGCTTCGACGTTCGGTGCGCGACAAGATAATCTTTATGTGAAAATTGTTTCAACCGAACTCCATCGAATTCTTCAGATTTTAGAGGAAGGTTGAAAAGATTTTAGAATCTTACAAAATGTTCATATTGTAATGTTCATGGAACTAAATAATGCGAAGAAAAAACCGAGCAAGCTCGAAATAATTTATTCATCGAGATATCGAAATTAAATGGTCAGAATTTATGACTTCCTCGACTCTCTCAACACTAAACCTATCGATTTCTTATTTTAACACGTTCCGTGCCACGTGTACCATCGATGGTACACGCTTGCATGTTTACTTAGTGAACTGAACAAATTGTTTACAAGAAATTTAGAACCGAAGAATCAATTTCCACCGCAAGAATGGGCGTTGATAAGTTTTTGTTACGTTGTTATGTGTACGAGAATTAATAATTGCACGTAATACATCAAGTTTTAGTAAAATATCAAAGTGTGAAGATTCGAGTAAAAAGAGCTCGGCACGGAACGTGTTAAGAAGAAGTGACCAATGAGAGGCGAGCTCGGCCGCCTCCTCTCATTTGTCAGTGTTTTTCATTAATAACTCGTAAACAAAACTGCGGATTGCATTTGCGCTAACGAAACAGTTACTTCGAATGACCTCAGGAAACCCTCATTTTTCGATTTTGAGTAACTTTTAAGACACCTTGTATTAATACCTATTTTATCTTGTACGATGCGCAATATGTATATTACATATCTATAGCAACTGAACAGATATCTTTCTATATTGTATACTAATGAGAATTTGTGTCGGTACAATGAACAAATAAATTTATAATAAACATGGCGAAAAGTCTATATGGTGTTCGAATTAAATTTATATCAAGCTAGTTTTAGTGCTAGAGCCACTTTTAGCGTTCAACCTGTCTAGCCAATTTTAATGTTAAAACAACCGAGCTAGTTTTAGTGTTAAACCTATCTAGCAGCGAATCTATCTCAGCGCGAAATGCATAGAACCAGTTTTAGTGTTAAAAAGCCAGTTTTAGTATAGAATCTAACGAGCTGTAGGTGTATCCTTAAACCAACGAAAACTGACGGTCCATAGTCCGACAAAGGAATTCGACTTCGGCAAGCTTGAAATTACGATGAAAGGCGCTGCCACACCGTTCGGTAAAACACGTTTAGGGGAAACAATGAAAAGCTCGGCCGGTTTGAAGCTTCCCGGTCGCTCGTGCCAAACGAGAACTCGGAACGCTATTTCAGTTGGTCCGGGCGCTTTCCAAAAGGGGCAGAGTTTCGCCTTTGACCCGCAATTGTTCGCGCAGCAGGGCGCCATTCTTCCGGCGATTTCCAAAGTACATAAACTGGAAAAAGGAAACTTCTGAGGCGTTAAACGCCGTTTCTAATTTCCGCTGGAAAGAATTATTGCCGATCAGGATCCCTCGGCATTGAGTGCCTGCCCATTGAATCGGAGAGGCCGAGAGAGACTCTCCTCTCCAGATTCGAGCCACCGAGTTTGCGCCCTGTGCAAATGAGAAAAGAATTACGGTAGAACCTCGATCGTACGAACGACTCGAGCCTGAATCTCTGTTATTTGAACTCTCACGTGAAGATCTATCATCCGTATTGAATTCGAGCGTACTCTTAGTTATATGAACGCGTATTTATACGCTGTAAATTACAGCATAGAAATTAGCCAAATTTTATTGACGATAACACCGCGAAACATCATCGTAGGATGATAATTCCTTTTTTTAAATTAAAGCTTGAAACCTCTACTTATTTTAAGTTTGATGCATGCTCACCACTGTAAAGTGCTGCAACTGTGCGAAAAAAGATCGCAGGCACATTTCTCTTTTTTTTTTAAATTAAAGCTTGAAACCTCTACTTATTTTAAGTTTGATGCGTCCTCACCACTGTAAAGTGCTGTAACTGTGCGAAAAAAGATCGCAGGCACATTTCTTTTTTCTTTTTTTAAATTAAAGGGGAATAATATAATACATATAATACATATAATACTCATGGTACATATAACATATATAATACATATATTTACCTATAAACGTAAGTAATACATTTGGATACATATTAATGCAAAAATAGAATATTTAAAATCCTGTGGACGTTCGTTGAGTCTTTCCTTAATCACGCTTGTATTTCGTATTTTGCATTGTAGTTTTTATACAACCCAGTTAACCCTTTTTGCCCATTGCACTCGAGAGGCCAGGAGAGCCTCTCCACACTCGGCTCGAGCCACCGTGTTTGCCCCCTATGTAAATGAGAAAAGAATTAAATATATATCTGCCGGACGATAACTTTGTTTGAATTAGCATTACTTGGTTTTATATGTTGCTCGGCGTCGGAGGTGCATCGGGGGGAGAAGCACGCGTATCTATGGGTTCATGTGTCTGTTGCGGGTGAGCTCGATGGTGGTCCCGAGACGTGATACCCGCGAGAGACTTTCTTCGTTTCTTTTTGCCCGTTATTTTTCGTTGATTTAACGGCAACCTCGGCGAACCGTGCTCTCTGCTCGCTATAATTCAGTATTATATAGAATGCAAATAGATCTGCGTGACTAGCGGACAGTAATTATTAGGAACCCATGGAAACTTGATCGTGATCTAAAGACACGCTACTCGCAGGGGGACCGATTTTTCATTCCCCTCTGTTGCATTTGTTCTCTCTTCGTTCCTTTAATCGAAGCGGAATCTATACTTATTCTAATTTATAACATTATGGCATTTTCTAATAACCGGCAATTGCCGAGTCAGAGACGACGGATTCTCTCGTATCCAATCATTTTCGTTGTAACCCGCGATTTTTCGTGGATGGACATTTTCTACATTCCAACGCACGTTGGACGTGGTTTCTTCGGGGAGACAAATGGTTCGGATAATGGAACGGTTGCAGCGCTATAGTGCTAGATTAAATGTTCGTTGATATTTTTCGAATAAATTGTAGAAACGTGTTCGGATAATAGAGAACTCAGATATTCAAAGTTCGGATAATTCTCTATTCTAGTTACATGATTTTTACAACTTGGTACGATATTAACAATTAGAATACGTCTTCGTCGAGCAGAGATTTCAATCTTTAATTTTTAAAAAAAATTCGCAATTTTATGATAGCTTTCGACGGAGTTACAGCTGTTCGAACGTTGACAATTTTTCGGCCAATTGGTAACGCTTTAATTTTGTTGTGAAATTTCATTGATGACGAATCGAATTTATAACAATCTTTATTCGAATAAAATATTCGATTAAAAAGAACTCATTCGGATAATCATCTTAGACAAATATTTATTCGAAAGAATTCGAACAATGCCCAACTCTGTTTAAGATATTACCATCGATATGGCGTCAGCCGTCCTTGAAAGACTACTTGGTCAAGTAGTTTCGAATGCGTTTCAGTGCCTTTTCGTGATTCGTAAAATTTCGACGTCTTCCCGAAAAGAAGCGTTCGAATTATTTACAGAGGCATCGTGGGTCGTCGTCGACCCAGGGACCCGCTAGTAAAAGAACCAGCCTCCTAACCCCTTCAGAGAATTCTACCCCCACCTTTAGAGAATTCTAAAAAGAAATCGAAGCGCATGCTTTGGCACCGAGCGGACGATAGGACCGGTGTGCGATGAAAACAACAGAGTGCACCGATATTTGTTCGCGAGCTCGTCGGACGTCCAGAACGTCCGCGAACAATCGGGCGTCCTCTAGCCGCTCTCTCTCGCTTATAAATTACCAATAAGAGTCGCGGCCATTGTTCATAAACTTTTTGCGGGAATAGACGTTGCGGGCCCGGGTGGTTGTCCATAAATTGGCGATCCTGGCGCCATAAAAACAACACGGTGCCCCATCGGCAGATTCAGCCGCGTCGAATTTCCGATGCCGGGGCGTTCTTGAGAGCGGCATACGAAACGTGCACGGTCCATTATGAACTGCCCCCATAAAATAAGCCGCACAATCGCGAGGCCGGAGCAAAACCGGGTCCAGTTTAGCCGAAGTTATCGGGGCAACGGGCCCCGGACATTGTTTCCACGCATCGGACGTTTTCCGTGCTTGCGACGTCACTCGAGAGAGACACAGAAACGGTCCGCGGTTCTCTGCGTAGGGTGGCCATCGTCGGGGACATAAAAACACAATGAAGGAGGGAAAGAGGGGAAAAACGGTGGTGTGCCGGCTCTCTCGGGTGCAGCGTGGCGCGCCCTCCTCCTGCGCCGAGGAACCGCGGGGCCCCGTAGGGACCCTCGAAATCCAGAAAGTCAGTAAATTTTCGTGCGCACTACCTGTTCAACCAGCATGTATGCGCTTGTACGCTCTGTTTGCGTAGGACGGGGACCACCCAGGTCGTCCGACGCCTCTGCCGTATCCTCTGCCGTGGAATTGACTTAGCGGAATCCGGGGTGAGGGGGGCTGCCACGGCGAAAATCAGACAGAAACGGAGATAGAGCAGGTTTGTACCGCGACCGACCAACGAACGCCTTTAACCCAGACCCGGTCCGGCACGTTATTTCTCATCTCATTGTCCGTCGACAGCAGCTCGGCTCCCCACGCAGGACCAACCGAGTCAATGAGCAGCGCCGGCGTGGCGCGGCGTCCTCCACGATTCCGCTACCTTTACGGCGATTCCGCACAACTAGTCGTCCCGCGATTCCACGGCCGATCGTGTGTCGCATAGGGCGACTGAATTATTTTTTTTGCGAAAGTCGGACTACTCTCGTAAAAAAATAAATTCCACAACTGGTTGAATTAGTAATTTATTTTTTAGTACAGTCCTCGCGCGACAAGGCACATTTGTGTTTACACTGCCGCAGCTATCGGTCTCTATTGGCCGAACACAGTGACGAAGGTTTTCGACGGTCAATAGCGACCGATAGTAGCGGCAGTGCGACAGACAGTAAGAGGGGGAACGTAAACACAAAACGCGTCTTCTTGTCGCGCGAGGACTATACATATTTCCTACCTTTATCTTTTCCTCCATTTGTCTCTCGAGCGTATCGCTTTCTACGCGTCTCTAGGATCACATTTATTAAAGGAATCATGGTTTGCTATAGGATGGACGTTGAGACGAGTAGGAAGCGATACATTAGTTTGCGGTACTTTGCATAGGGCGACCGAATTTTTTTTTACAAAAGTCGGACTACTCTCGTAAACGTACAGGCTGTAAAGAATAAATGTCACAACTAGTTGAATTAGTTATTTATTTTTTAGTACAGTCCTCGCGCGACAAGGCACATTTGTGTTTACACTGCCGCAGCTATCGGTCCCTATTGGCCGAAAACGGTGACGAAGGTTTTCTTTTCGACGGTCAATAGCGACCGATAGTAGCGGCAGTGCGGCAGACAGTAAGAGGGGGAACGTAAACACAAAACGCGCCTTCTTGTCGCGCGAGGACTATACATATTTCCTACCTTTATCTTTTTCTCCATTTGTCTCTCGAGCGTATCGCTTTCTACGCGTCTCTAGGATCACATTTATTAAAGGAATCATGGTTTGCTATAGGATGGACCTTGAGACGAGTAGAATGCGATACATTAGTTTGCGGTACTTTGCCTATATTGTTTTCGATTAAATCAAAGGTGTGGAATAGGTCTTACATAGTCGTGAGACATTTATTTTTTTGTTTACACTCTGTAAAAATCTTGATACGAATTTGCAGCATATAAAATCAGTAATGAAAATTTTACCTACATTTTTTGAAATCGTCACTTTCTGATTCACTGTTTTCTGTCTCGATCTGTTTGTTTATCCTGATTTTGCTGGGCTGTTTTCTAGAAATAACTCTAAAAAAAAGTTATGTAACAATGCAATAAACTACAAGATATATTTTGAGTCTCCCTTTCCTAAATCAATCTTTTAAGGAGAAATAGGATTTTTTAATTGTAAATAAAAATCGTGCATGCTTTTTGAATATCCTGCGATCAATACCGACAATTTTCATTTTGCATAAATACCCGCAGTCTAATTATTACATAAGTATTTTACAGTCGTCGTCCCATGCAATTACACATTGTACATCGGAACAGTAAATTGAATTTGATTATTCTGATCGGAAAAGTCGAGACACATGTAGAGAAGCTTGGCTTACATTTGATCTGTAAAAAGATAAGCTCAATCTACAGGAGAACTCGACAGAAAAACCAACATGATTTTCAATGTTACGAGCCGCAAAGGAAGGATGCGAACATCTTTTTTGCTTCGGCCTGTTGCAATCGATGTAAGAAATTCTCGTATAAAGATCCGCATAAAGTCACGGGCAATATAATTCCAGATACCGTCGTGAACAGGTTAATTGACTCATTAGCCCGTTTCGCAGCGGGCTTCCGCCGGTCCTCTCCTCGCGACCCAATTTCGCGGCCATTTTCTCTTCCGGCAGAAATTTTCTCCGCGCATTCAAATTCCCGAGCCGCGCAGCTCTTTATGGCCTCGTTAAAAAACGCTTACATCGTCATCAAGAGTGTATCCAGGTGAGGAACAAAAACCGGAAAAAAAGGCGCGGAGCGATGGAAAAAGAGAGAAGTAGGAAAGAGGGACGAGGAGGGGGAGGAGAACCCGGACGAAATTCCTCTCCTCGTTCACCCTCGGCCGTGGTTGGCCGCGTATTGGTGGCCCGCGAAGGAGAGAAAGCAACTTATTTCCCCGCGCATAAATACCGCAAAGTTGTCGTTGTAAAGTTGACACGGAACATACTTGTTACGTTCCTGGCTGGTCGGTGGGCCACCGGGTGGAAGTTCTCCGCTTCGGTGCTAAGTAAAATGATATATTGCGGTTAAACGCGCCTCCTCGGGGCCGTGTGGCTGTATCACCGGGCAATACGTATACGTTACACGTGGCTGTGCTTAATATCGAGGCGGTGTTAGTGAGTGGCCACCCACGGTGGTCTTGCTGGACCACCCAACGAGCCGCGCTATTATAAGGGGCCGTCTCTACTTCGCACTTTACCTCGATCCGATACTTCGTTGCTCCCCTTTCACCCCCTCGCGAAGCTCGCCAACTGATCCCCTCGCCGAAACCGACCGTCCCGATACCATTTTTCAACCAATCTCGCTTCGTACCAGGCTCACTCAATTAGCAATTCACCCCGTACAGAATTACTAGCCGATGGAACAAGATAACTCCGGGCTAGGTCGCGCGCCCACTTTCTCCAATAATCATCCTAGCGTCGCGTCGTTGTTTCACAGATTTACATTCGTTTCAAGTTGAATTAGTGTGCTCGAGCGAGTACGCGATGTGCATAAATTATACATTCACGGGGATTCAAATTTTTGACGATTGCACGCGAAATGGATCTTGAAAAATATCGATGTGCATCATGCAGCGAGTACTATATAGATGAAACAATTTTTATGTCTCGTGATATGAATTGATCGTTCAACAGATTGGCTTATTGGTAAACCGAGAAAACTGTGAAACAATGGAACCGTTTACAGTAACAAGTCAATTTAAGGGTAACTTCATTTATCCCCAAAGTTTTTGTTATTATTGTTCGTTACCTTTGATCGCAATTCGACGGCGGATTTTTATACGAAATAAAAATGATCTGCGTCTGTTACGAGAGACAGAAGTCCGATAAAAATGTATTTCCCTTCTTGATGATTTTAATAAGTTGACAATAACCTATTCGACGATTCTTCTAATTTTTTCACGATTTTTCGTTTCACTAACTCATCTCTGTTGCAAATGCATCAAATGAATAGGTCGAATACAAAACTGTATTTGATATGGTTACATTCTTCACAATTTATTACAATCGTTAAGACGAAGGAGACATTATCATCGATAATCATGTTCCCTACAATCGAATGAGAAAATGTTTACGAAGCCCAGTTCCGCTGATTGGCTCGGCCGCCTCGCGCCAGTCGATCTCGCCGCTCATTGGTCACTGTTTTTCGTTAATAACTCGTAAACAAAGCCTCGGATTGCTTTTTCGCCGAGGAAAAAGTTACTTCGAACGACCTTAGGAACCCACTACGAGTGACTCCTTGGACACCCTGTATAATAGCAACTTGCGCTATCATTAATCAATACGCTTTATTCCGTGTCGCTTTCGCATGGCACAAGCTAAGGTCAAAGGCGTTTGTTGGTATCAGACACGACCGTTTCCACGAGTTTTGGTAGGTGTCCGCGGTCCTGGAAAAATGAGGAGAGGTGCGAGGAACGACGACGATCTATCGACTACACACGGTGTAATTATCGGCAGGCCATTAATAAACGTTGCGCTGCTATCGCTTATTCGCTACAACCATCGACACTTTCTTTCGTTCGACACCGACGCGAGCGAGACACGGCCTTGTGGGTTTTGTCGGGTCTACTGGGTGTTTGAAATATAGTTACACGTTCTGCCGACGTGCGATTCCCTTTTCGAGACACGATTTCGTTCGTCTTACGATTTTTAACTAGCCACGAGATCGCAAGTATTGTAGGAAATCAACTGGATGAAAAAAAAAGGACGAAAGTTATACGCGGTAGAGTGTGACAGCCTGACACAGTGTACGTAGCCAGGTGATCGTAATTATTACGAAATTAACAGAACATGCTTCCCGAACGAATTGTTGTTAATAATCTAACGAATCTTAAAAATCTTCTTTTAAACAGTAATTCTATATATATATAAATGTGCGGTGATTGTAATATTTACCTAGTGCTATGTTAATAATAGCACAAGCTATGCTATAAATTTTTTAACACTGTTAAATGATCGTTCATAGATGAGACGTTAACACAATAATTAGAATAATTTGGAGTAATGATACAGGAAATAGGTGCGACAAAAAAGATATTCGAAGGAAATCTTTTCTAATTTTTCCTTTTTCAAAACGACTAAATATGTAGTCAAAATATGTTACTGTTTACAGCTGCATCATTCTGATCACATTAAAATTATTAATTTGTATTTCGCACGAACAGCTGACATTTTAGAATAAGCGTCACATTCAAATCAGTTAAATAAATGTCACATTTCGACACTATTTAAACCTTCGCGTCTTATCGCGATCGTGTGCCACGTCGTTGGAAATAAACTGTGTCGTTTTACAAAATAATTGTTACACTACTAAATTTTATTACATTTGAAAAATCGTAAAAAATATAAGCGTTTTATAATGCAGCAGGCTTAATAAAATTGAAAGTAGCTTCGAGTATAAAAAGTATTCAATAGTATTATATATAGTAATAATAATTACATATAGTAATATGTACAGTATTATATATATTGTATATATTATTATATATAGTAATAATAATTATATATAATAATATATACAGTATTATATATATTATATATATATTATATATTATATATAAGTATTCAATATTCAAGCAAATTATATTTTATTATATTATACATATTATTAGTATTATATATATTATATATATTATATATAAGTATTCAATATTCGAGCAAAAGCTTGCCAGTTAATTAATCGGCGAACGATCGAATCTCCGCGAGATCATTTCCACGGTTCGAGTACGATAAATTTCGTGGAAAACGCCAATGATAGGTGGAAGTATCGCGAAAGCACACCCTGTATACGAGCCGTGACTCTTGGAAGCGTGTGCGTGCGTGCACAAATCGTGCGTGCCAACTTCCGCGGTGTACCGCTTGGGTGGTCCATAATCGAGGTATACGAGGATTAGATACCTCGATAAGACGTACACGCATTTATACGCACAC